>NW_026306095.1:0-3694 GCF_001194135.2 Octopus bimaculoides | reverse complement strand
ATATATATATATATATATATATATATATAGTAAGAGGAAGGATATAATATCTAGGCAGACACCGAATTACTTTATGTAAAATGCCAAGGCTGGTTCCTTCAGATGGTTCACTTTATAGCAAATTTCCTTTAATTCCCATTGGATGTTAGAGTTTTATTCTGGCTACAATACAGTAATGTTTAAAGTACAATATGTTTAAAGTACAATATGTTTAAAGTACAATAAGGAGAACGTAGAATTTGAACATTCGTACTTTATGTCTATTTAAAGTTGGTTTATTCATAATAATTAACCGATACGTGTTTAGGTCGCATTATCTGCATATTGTTGCAAATTTCTATGCAGCGATTAATGCATTATTAGTACGATCACCTCAGAGTGTATAACAATGTCATATTTATACACCCTGAAGACATCATACTAATAACGCATAAATCACTGCATGTAAATGTGCAACATTGAGCAATTAATGCGATCGAATCGTGTGTCGGACATTTATTATGAATAAACCAACTGTAAATAAACATAAAACTTGAATGTTCAAATTCTTCATTCTCATTATTATCAAAATAATATAATATAATATGATATAATATAATGTAAGAAATGCGAAAACTAATCTCTATGTGTCATCACACTTAAACACCCTCTCTCACTATTCAATGACACTCCTAATATTACTCATGATGGGGTGAGAGTAATAATAGGTATAGAGACGGTGAGAGTGTTGGTGAAGACGGAGAGAAAGAAAGAAGGAGGGTGAGAAAGAGAGACAAAGAAACTTAGGGAGAGTTGATGTTTTATTAAAACTAATAATGTTGAAGGTAGCAGTGGGAGTAATAATAAAAGAGAGAGAAAGATTAAGTGTAGGAGAGTAAGCGGGAGAAGTACAAGTTTGTTTAACCATGTTTCTTTCACAGAAATTCCTGTCGCAAACATATTGAATACTATCATTTTTTTTTTGTTATTTTTTTTTTGTTTTCTTTGATACTTACATGTATACACGCACAAACATATATATAATACAAATTTCCTCAAAATTAAACATATCTAATATAATATATGTGTATTTCAGTGTGTCACACTTTTTCTACTTTAATAAACCCTTTCTACTGGAAACGCAAGGCCACAAATTTTGGGAAAATGGATTAAGTCGATTACATCGACCCCAGTACGTAACTGGTGCTAATTTTGTCGACCCCGAAAGTATGAAACGCAAAGTCGACCTCTGCGGAATTCGAACACAAGACCTAACGGCAGACGAAATACGGCTAAACATTTCACCCTGCGTGCTAACAATTCTGCCAGCTCACCACCTTAATATGATATAATAATACAATACAATTTAATAAATGTGAATGCCAGTGTTTCACACTTTTTCAATTTTACTCCTAGAGGTCGTAGCCCAACATATGATACCATTTTGGAATAAGGCTGACTCTGTCAGTAAATTAAAATCATTCCGGGCCGAAGCCGGATCTACAATCCTGAAATTTTAGATTCCTAAGTTTTCATTTCTGTGATTGTTTTCGGCGATTTTTTTAAGTGATTTCTGCGACAATTTTTTTTTCTGTGATAACAATTTTTATAATCTAAAGTTTAACTCCGTAAGTAAATTGAAAACATTGTGGGCCGAATAGAGATCTGAAATCCTAAAATTTTGGATTCTTATGTTTTCATTACTGAAATTGTTTTCGGCAATTTATTTTACATAATTTTTTTTTTTTGCGACGAATATTATCATCATTGTGTGTGTGTATATGTGTGTGTGTGTGTGTGTGTGTGTGGAGGTGTTTAGGACAGCAGAAGCGCGGTCGTAGGATTGCTGTTTCGATTCTCAAACCGGGCGTTGTGAGTAAAGGCTCTACGAGGCTCCAGCAGGGAAGGAGGGTGGCGAACTCTGCTGTACTCTTTCACCATAACTTCTTGTTTCTGTTGTACATGTATTTCGAAGGGCCAGCCTTATCACACTGTGTCACACTGAATCTCCCCGAGAACTACGTTAAGGGTACAGGTGTCTGTGGAGTGCTCAGCCACTTGCACGTTAATTTCATGAGCAGGTTGTCTCGTTGATTGGATCAAATGTAACCCTCGTCGTCGTAACCGACGGAGTGCCACGTAATATATATATATATATATATATATATATATATGCAGATAAGGAATTACTTTTATTCTCAAACGCAGGATTCTGCTAATAATATACCATGAAAAGAACAAACAATTCATATTTTGTAGTGCTTTACCATTAATGGTAAAGCACTAGACGCGTAATCACAAGGATGCGAGTTCAAATCTCATGGCTGGCTGCCGACAGATTTTTCAGCAAAATAGGGATAGTTTATTCTGTTGATGCTATTGATGCTATATTATTAGCATTATCCTGTGTTTGAGAATAACATTATTTCCTTATCTGTATATTTCAATACATCCCAAAGATTCTAAAGCAAATTCTGTTTCTTGACTGTCAACGTAAGTTGAATTTTATATATATATATATAAATATATATATATATATTTAATTAGAGGATATGTTAACCTCGTGAAGGGGTGGTTGCACCCTACGAAATACTAGTTTAATACCTAGTATTTTGACAAGCCCACATATAACATCCAAAAGTATATATTTTTCCCTCTATTGAAATTATACTCATATCACATAAATATGAATTTAATGTATAAATTTGTAATTAAATCTAAGAGTATTAATTGAAACAGCTGTAAGAAGGGAAACTGACCAATTTGTTAATAAACAATTATTAACTTCCTTCTCGCTATTTCCTCTTCTTTTCTTCTTCTTCTTATATATATATGTATATATATATATATATATAAATTCAGTAATAGGATGAATTCTTTTACAAGAATTTATCAAGTAGCTAGCGTGAAAAAACCTCATAAGGGAAAAAATCCATCATTTATTCTCAAAATATATATGCATTTCCTCGCGTTCGGTAAAAATGTGTTTTTTATGGCAGTTTGACCTTAGAGTCCCTCATAGCGTAGCGTGAGGCATTATTGTATAGTAATGCCCTTATATATAATAAAAAAGTATATATATATATATATATATATATATATATATGTGTGTGTGTGTGTGTGTGTGTAGGAGACAGACACTGTTGGGTCATATATAACCTTGGAATATCACCTAGAAAGTTACCCTCTGGGGCACAAGTCCGAGCAAGATTGTTTATGGACGGCCAGCAGTCACACATGCATACCAGCCTCCCCTTTCCAACCACCGAGACCGATGCAGTTCGGCACCAGTGAAATAACAACTCATTTCTACAGCTGCGTGAACTGGAGCAATGTGAAATAAAGTGTATTGCTCAAGAGCACACAACACTGCCCAGTCCGGGCTAGATATAAGTGTGTGTGTGTGTGTGTGTAAAGGTATATAGGAAAATATATACGTGTATGTGTGTATATAGGAAAGTATATACGTGCATGTGTGTATATATGAAAATATATCACAGAATCACAAACTGAAATTTATAGACAAATTTCACCTAAGTGCATTCACGAACATGGACTCAAACACTTCAGGAAAATGACACCTAGCACTCGCACGCAAAAGCTTAGACGTGCATGCATTCATACATACATAGAAACAAACATACATACTCATACACATAGATATGTATATATACATATATGTGTGTTTGTGTATGCATATATATATATATATATA
>NW_026306093.1:0-283 GCF_001194135.2 Octopus bimaculoides | reverse complement strand
CCACCACCACCATCACCACCACAACCACTACCACTGCTGCTGTCATCATCATCATCATCAGCATTGTTAGAACCACTAACATTCTGCTTGGATACAGCAGTATCTATGCCTTTGGCACACTTCCGTCTTAAATTTTCCCATTTTATTGTCTTAAATTTCATAATCATAATTTTACTTCATCTATTTTTTTTAAATTTTTGGTTTTATTTTTTTCTTACTCTTTTTAGTTATTTTTATATTTTTATTCTATTTGTCACTTTCTGTTTTTCTTGCTTCTTTTGTT
>NW_026306092.1:0-642 GCF_001194135.2 Octopus bimaculoides | reverse complement strand
TTTCACACAGCTATCCTCATCCATTCTCACTACATGACCATACCAGCACAAACATCTCTCTTGCACACCACAGCTGATGCTTCTTAGGTTCAACTTTTCTCTCAAGGTACTTACACTCTGTCTAGTATGCACACTGACATTACACATACATCGGAACATACTGGCTTCATTCTTTGTGAGCCTATGCATGTCCTCAGCAGTTACAGCCCATGTTTCACTGCCATGAAGCATGTCAATTCGTACACATGCGTCATACAGTCTGCCTTTTACTCTGAGTGAGAGGCCCTTTGTCACCAGCAGAGGTAAGAGCTCTCTGAACTTTGCCCAAGCTATTCTAATTCTAGAAGCTACACTCCCAGAGCAACCACCCCCGCAACTGACTTGGTCACCTAGGTAACGGAAGCTATCAACCACTTCAAGATTTACTCCCTGGAATGTGGCAGAAGTTGTTTTCTGCACATTTACAGTGTTTATAGCTCCTGAACATCTGCTACAAATGAAAACTAACTTCCTAGTTAACCTTCCTTTGATATTGCTGCACCTCTTATGTGTCCACAGCTTGCACTGGGTGCATCTTATAAAGTTCCTACCCACGCCTTTTCTACAGATCAAGCAGGGCCATCTACCTGAAGGGGTTTGTGT
>NW_026306091.1:0-277 GCF_001194135.2 Octopus bimaculoides | reverse complement strand
CCCATGCTAGCATGGAAAGCGGACGTTAAACGATGATGATGATGAAATGATGAAAGACAAAGCTGGCCTCAGAGCCACTTGAACATCAGAACTTAAAGACAGCCGAAATGCTGCTAAGCATTTTGCACAACATGTTACCAATTCTTGCAGCTTGTCACTTTATATGGTATATAAATACACCCAACTCTTACAATGGTGAATGCCTACTTTGAACAAATGGCTTTTCTTTCTTTTTCCTTTTATTTTTCCTTTTTCTTTTTTCTTTTTTTTTTTTTTT
>NW_026306090.1:0-393 GCF_001194135.2 Octopus bimaculoides | reverse complement strand
ACTAGAATGTTCCTCGTACCATTCAGTTACAACTTTAGCTGTGTGAATTGATGCATTATCATCCTGAAAGACTGTGTTTCCCTCTGGAAACAGTCCCTCAACCATAGGATGAATTTGATCAGATAAAATGCTTAAATAGTCTTGACTATTAATTCTGGCATGAAAGGAAACCATTGAACCAGCGCATTTCCAAAATATAACCCCACCAGATCATCACAGATACTCCTCCATGTTTAGCAGTTGGAAGAAAGCAGTCTGGGTCAAATGCTTCTTTTGGCTGTCTGCACACGTATACTCGGCCGGTGGCTCCCGGCAAGCAGTTTTTGTGGACACTGGGTTCTTGAGGTGGTAATTAAGCTCTGCAGTAATTTTGGGAGCTGTACTTTTGTGATC
>NW_026306089.1:0-242 GCF_001194135.2 Octopus bimaculoides | reverse complement strand
ACACCACACTCACACCTGACTCCTACATACCCCACCCCTAACCCACAACCCACTACGCTCTCACATACACACGCACGCGAACCTACGTTTTGGGATCACCACTACGTTATTATTTCCCCTTCTTCTTAGCTCTCCTGTCTGACCACCTCTGTCCGGCTATCGCCATGATTGACCGCTAGCTACTAAAGCTTTCTTTTTTAATTCTCTCTCTGTTTATTTTCTCGTGTTCCTTTCTGTTGAAG
>NW_026306088.1:0-1351 GCF_001194135.2 Octopus bimaculoides | reverse complement strand
TATATATATATATATATATATATATATATATACCCTGAGCTTATTTCAGTTTCCGTCTATCAGATAAACTCGCAAGGCTTTTGGTCGGCTGGAAGCTGCAGTAGAAGCAGGCTTCTTAGCACACGGCCAAGCCTGCGCATATCCACGCTTTATTACCCTTATGAGAGATCGCTTTTCTTATAAGTGAGAGAACATATAAAATAATATTTCCATGTAATTCATATATTTTTGTCTTTTTTCCTGTTATTTTGGCATTTTAATTAAAATCCTCATTTTCATCTGCATCTATCGTCATGTACATCATTTAACAATAGCCTCAATTGGCAAATATCAAATATTCATATATAATGTTGTTTTTATCACAGTTTAGTAACGCAACCGCCGTCAGACAGACAGTGACAGAGAGAGACAGAGAGGTGGATAGAGTCAGAGAGAGGTGGATAGAGTCAGAGAGAGGAAAAGAGACAGAGAGAGAGAGAGAAACAGAGAAAGAAGGAGAATGAGAAATGCTGACTGAGAGGGAAGAAGGAGTAGGAGAATATGTAGTACGAGAGAAAGTAAAAGAGATGGAGTAAGATTGTAATATATAATGAGGTAGCATAGTCGGAGAGAGAGAGGCGGGGAGAGAAAAGGGTACAGAGTGGGAAGAGATAGAGGAGAAACATAATGAGAGAAGGAGAGTAAGAAAGAAAGCAAAGTAGAGATAAAGAAAGAAGGAGGGGGAGGTGCAAACGTGAAGTGATGCGGTAATATAAACGGGGGAAGCATTGAGGAAGTGTATAATTTTAAGTGCCCTTCTTTTTTTTATGAAACGCATCACATATTTGAAGACACTTGACTGTTATATCTAGCAAGATGCGAGGCCAACTACTGGACTGTCTCAAGTGTGCTTTGATATTCTATGTAAACAACGCACATTTGAGGAGAAATCGATGTTATTTCTGGCATGGAGTGAAACCAGCAGTGGAACAATTCTTTAACAGATGCTTTTGAAAAAAGTTCTTCACTTTTCTTTGAGAAAAATACAAATTTCAGGGCACATGGCTGCTATTTCTAGCATGATCCCAAACCACCTAATGGACAATATTTGATAAAGTAATTCTTTTTCATTTTTCTTTTTTATTTTCACAGCTTTCAGTTATTTGACTGCGGCCACGTTGGAGCACCGCCTTTAAGAATTTTTAGTCGAATGTATCGACCCAAGTACTTATATTTTTAATATATGGGTGTCTTTTGCTGAACCGCTACATTACAGATACGTAAACTCACCAGCACTGGTTAGAAAATGGTGGTGAGAGAACAAAACAGACAGACAGACAGACACACACACACACACACACACACACACACA
>NW_026306087.1:0-298 GCF_001194135.2 Octopus bimaculoides | reverse complement strand
AATACTTCTAATCAATTAAGATCAGAAGCCATGAGAGCCACTGCCTGGTATATTATTGTTATTATTATTATTATTATTATTATTATTATTATTAACTTGGGGATGATTTTTTTTTTGTCACTTAAACACACACACTATTTGATTTTCACTTTAGTTTTATTTGTATTATTTTTAGTTTATACTTCTGTCAAAATTCGTTTGTCACACCTTCTGTGACCTCATCAGTGACTCTCCGTCCCATGTGTTCTCTCTTGTCCTGCTTATTCCATTTTGTCCTTCTGTGGTATGTATCTCTATC
>NW_026306086.1:0-422 GCF_001194135.2 Octopus bimaculoides | reverse complement strand
ATGTGAGTGTATGCGTATATGTCCATCTAAGAGTACACGGCATTATACCAGGTTGTGTACATGCTTATGAGTTTGTGAGCACAGCTGATGTTGGCAATGTTGCTTATGGCAACGATGATGATGAAGCAGAATAGCAGTAGTAGTAAGAGGATGTTACAATGATGTTGATGATGATGTTGTTTACATATATATTGCTTTTGGTTGTTTTAATCATACAACAAAATAAATTTTCTATATACCTTTATATAGTTGCGAATGTGTGTACATTATATATATACAATATATATATACATATATATATGCATACATATATATTTATACATGTATATACATATATATACATACATATATATATACACATATATATACATGTATATATATATACATATGTATATACATACATATATATATACATGTATATA
>NW_026306085.1:0-374 GCF_001194135.2 Octopus bimaculoides | reverse complement strand
GATGCTGGTGATGCTGCTGGCGCTGATGATGTTGCTGCTGCTGCTGCTGCTGCAGCTGAAGCTGATATGATGATGATGATGATGATGATGGTGATGATGATGATGATGATGATGATGACGATGGTGATGATGACGATGTCGATGACGATGAAGACGATGATGATGATGATGGTAATGCTGTATTTGCCTGTTGGAATCAACTCATTCAAAATGATTTGTCGATTTTGTGTAATGAGGCAAACAAATACAATTTTTATTAGTTTCCTTCTTTGTTTTCCTTCTCGTTTTATTTTTCTATTTTTTTTTCTTATTCAATGCTTTAGGTTTTATGAAAAACAAAATAAAGCAAATAAAATAAAAACCGAGCAAAAAAC
>NW_026306083.1:4161-4625 GCF_001194135.2 Octopus bimaculoides | reverse complement strand
GTACGATCGTTCTTTCGTACGTACTTACGCACGTTCGTTCGTTCGTCCTTTCGTTCGATCGTTAGATCGTTCAATCTTACGTACGTACGATCGTACTTTCGTACGTACTTACGCACGTTCGTTCGATCGTTCGTCCTTACGTTTGTACGTGCGTACGTTCGTTCGTTCATTCGTACGTACGTACGAACGTACGTATGTTCGTTCATTCGTACTTACAAACTTACTATCGATTTTTCGCTATTTCTTTCGTTCGTGTGTTCGTTAGATCGTACGAATGTACGTACGTTCGTTCGTATTCACGTACGTTCGTTCGTATTCACGTACGTTCGTTCGTTCAATATTGTGTTCTTTCATTCGATCGTTCGTTCGTTCTTTTGTTCCTTCGTTCGATCATTTCATCGTTTGATCCTTTCTTCGTTCGTTCTATTCTACGTACGTACGTACGTTCGTTATTTCGATGGTTC
>NW_026306083.1:0-457 GCF_001194135.2 Octopus bimaculoides | reverse complement strand
AAAAGAAAGAACGTACGTACGTCAGTACGATCAAACGAACGTTATTACATACGTACGTTCTTTCTTTCGTTCGTTGCATCGTTCGTTCGATCGTTAGATCGTTCGTTCTTACGTACGTACGATCGTTCTTTCGTACGTACTTAGGCACGTTCGTTCGTTCCTACTTACGTTCGTTCGTTCGTTCGTCCTTACGTTTGTATGTGTGTACGTTCGTTCGTTCGTTCGTACGTACGTCTGTACGAACGTACGTATGTTCGTTTATTCGTACTTACGTACTTACTTTCGTTTTGTCGGTATTTCATTCGTTCATTTGTTCGTTAGATCGAACGAACGTACGTTCCTTCGTTCGTACTCACGTACGTTCTTTCTTTCGATCTCTCGTTCTTTCGTTCGATCTTTCCTACGTTCGTACGTTCGTTCGTTCGTTCTTTTGTTCCTTCGTTCGATCATTTCATCG
>NW_026306082.1:0-218 GCF_001194135.2 Octopus bimaculoides | reverse complement strand
GTATGTTTATATGTAAACATGCATGTATGTATGTATGTATGTATGTATATGTGTACGTGTGTATGTATGTACGTATGCATGTATGTGTGTGTGTATCTCCGTATGCATATATGTAGGTATGTATGGAAGTATGTATGCATGAGTGTGTACGTGTGTATGTATGTATGTATGTATGTATGTATGAATGTATATATGTAGGTAGGTAGATATATGTGTAT
>NW_026306081.1:531-1026 GCF_001194135.2 Octopus bimaculoides | reverse complement strand
CATTAATATTTTTCCACCTCTCGGTGCTGTAGTTGCCATGTCCTAAGTGTCCTTGACTACTACAATAATCTCCTGATGCTTCCAGTACGTTTTCGCTTCCTTCATACTCTCCTAGGGATTCCACCTTTTGTTGCACTTTATGGCTTTGTTGTCGCGTCTGAATTTATAATCATCGAGTAGTAACAACGAGCTGGCTGCTCTTACTTCGGTGGCTTCGAATTCCTTCACCATTGTTGAAATTGGTAGATGCTTACAGGTTGATTGATCAGAGAGTTAAGGGAAATGGAACGCCCAATCACCTTCGCGTTAATTTACTGCACAACTTCTCCAGTGTTTCCATCTTAGTCATGGCAAAGCCATATAGCAAAACTGACCACAGCAATCTCGATAAGATATCATACTGGAAGCACTACACTTTAAACCTCCCAAGTAGATGGCTTTTATCAACTGCCTTCAGCCTCTTGTTTAGTTGGGTTTTGATGTCATTGTCCTTAA
>NW_026306081.1:0-521 GCF_001194135.2 Octopus bimaculoides | reverse complement strand
TAAAATCGTAATTCTTCCCAAGGCATCGGATTCTTTTCTCTTAGACTGTTAGCATCTGAGATCCCTAAATGCAAACGATGTCATTTCTGTCAGCGTTTCTGTAAGGATACACATATATTTAATCATATGTATGTGCAGTCTATCATTCAGATAGAGTGTGCATTAGAGCCATATTATCTCTTGTGTCTTTCTTTTTAAAGAAGGTAGGGGATAACTGGAAAGATCTTTGGTTTTGGTTGGTTACTATTTCTATTAGTCCGTTTAAACACCTATTGGTTTCCTGGTTGTACTTCACCTTGGGCAAAAGATTCATGTTGTGTATGCTACTGGGTTTCGTAACATACACAACATAAAGCTAATGCTGTCTATTCACTGCTCTTTATTCATAATATCATTTATCCGTTGCATTCATAATAAGAATACCTACATGTGTCTCCATATAAACACGTATACATATGTACATAGATATATGTGTGTATGCGTATACAAACATACACATGCATAGATAGATAGATAGATAG
>NW_026306080.1:0-435 GCF_001194135.2 Octopus bimaculoides | reverse complement strand
ATATATATATATATATGCATATATATGTATATATGTATATATATGCGCATGCGTATATGTGTATATATATATATTTCTGCATGTGCATATTTACATATCTTCGAATGTATACATTCATGGATATATTACGCACAAGTATACACACATATGCGTAGACACGTATATACATAACATTAACTTGCACATACATATATCCCAACTACATCTTTAGATATATGTAAAAACATACATATACATACATAAACGCGCACGCGCGTGTTTCTGATTCAGTAACTGGCAGTAAAAGCGGGTACCGATTCCGTAGCCAATTCATCACATTATGGTGGTGAAATGTAATAATTTAGTGCCAGAGCCCTCATTCGTTATATTAAATAAGAAAACACAGAAAAAAAATGTTATTTCCATACTGCTTTCTTTAAGTACATGTTGAAATGT
>NW_026306079.1:2349-2721 GCF_001194135.2 Octopus bimaculoides | reverse complement strand
TATCCCTTCATCAGCTGTCTCTATTCTAACTAGACGTTTCGAAGATATGTGTGTATATGTATACATATAATATATATACACACGCACGCACATACACACATACATATGTCAACAGAGATGCATACATACGCACAGTCTAGCTATCTTTATGCATTTATGTATGTATTTATGTATGTATGTATGTATGAATGTATGTATGTATGTATGTATGTATGTATGTATGTATGTATGTATGTATGTAGGTATATGTGCGTGCATGCGTGTGCGTGTGTGGGTAAGTGTGTGTTTTGTCTGTCTGTCCATCTGGTGGTTGTCAGTGTTTGTGTCTGTCATTGCTTGCTTGGGTCGTGGGTAGTAAAAAATTACTTGCGG
>NW_026306079.1:526-1027 GCF_001194135.2 Octopus bimaculoides | reverse complement strand
CTCTCTCTCTCTCTCTCTCTCTCTCTCTCTCTCTCTCTCACACACACACACATAATTTCGAAAATTTTCGTAACAAGGGAGAGTCGATGAGTGTCAATTAATTTCAGCTTATGGGATAGGCAAGAAGACAATGGTGAGATAAATAAATAAATAAATAGATAAATGAATAAAGAGAGAGAGAGAGATAGAGATAGAGAGAGAGAGAGAGGGAGAGAGAGAGGAGGAGGAGAGAGAAAGAGAGATGGCTTGGGGAGGGAGGGAGAGAGAGATAGGGAGAAAGAGAAACGAATAGGAAGACAGACAGAGAGCGCGGTGGGAGATACCGGAAGTTAGATAAGAAATGTTTGAGTTGATAAATTAATGGGTGGAACATAATGTGACCAACATAAAGAAGACATTGGGGAACGCGTACTACTACTACTACTACTACTACTACTACTACTACTACTACTACTACCACTACTACTACTACTACTACTACTACTACTACTACTACTACTA
>NW_026306079.1:0-516 GCF_001194135.2 Octopus bimaculoides | reverse complement strand
TACTACTACTACTACTACTACTACTACTACTACTACTACCACTACTACTACTACTACTACTACTACTACTACTACTACTACTACTACCACCACCACATATATGTAAATATATGTATATATATGTAAATATATGTATATATGTTATATATGTTATATATGTATATAAATATGCGCATATATGTATGTATGTATGTATGTATATGTATTCATATATATAAAATACAAAAAGAATAACTAGTAAATGGTATAAAATGACTACGCACGTTTCGTGGCTATATTTTCAAATAGAAAACTACAAAAACCAATTCAATTAATAATTCAATTAATAATCAAATCGATCTACAATTAAATTTATTCAGAAATATATTCACTCGTCAGGTCTACAATAAAAATAAAATAATAATAAAAAAATCAATGTATGTATTGTAACTTATACTAAATATCTAAAAAAAAATACTTGTTTTACCAATAAATAAATAAATAATCGAAAAATATTTAACAATATTTCTTAAAATA
>NW_026306078.1:0-311 GCF_001194135.2 Octopus bimaculoides | reverse complement strand
CCCTCAACCTATACAGGGTGGGGGGGGGGCACGGTACATGCACGAGCGAACACAAGATGCTATGACTTTCGTCCTGTATCAGGAGGGCCACATCTCTATCATCCATCCTACCATTTTTTAAAACTTTTGTATGCTATGCATATGTCCCTTCTTTTTCAGTGTATACTGTATATACTTACCTTTTTTTTTATCATTTCATTATATGTAAACACCCACTCTATGTCTATCTCTCCATATTGTCTCCCCCATCCTTCGCCCTTTTGGCAAATAAATGAAATCATCATCATCATCATCATCATCATCATCATTAT
>NW_026306077.1:0-243 GCF_001194135.2 Octopus bimaculoides | reverse complement strand
ACATTCAACTTTTGCTGCCTGACTTAGTTTTATCGGTCTTTGCCTTTATCAAATTTGTTCTAAGGGCTTGTTTCTGAGCAGCGCTAATTAGTGTTTGTGTCTTTCATTTCAGCTTTCCGTCCGTCGACCAGAGCCAGCGACCTTTACTTCGAACTTTTTCGGTTTGTTGCATGAATTGGCCATGTAGTACCATTTGTCTGCATTTGTTTTTTCTGGTGTTCTTTCTTTTCTCTTTTTTAATCC
>NW_026306076.1:0-455 GCF_001194135.2 Octopus bimaculoides | reverse complement strand
GTAGGGCTTCGAAATCATATTCTAAGTATTTGTTCTGGCTCTTTACGTTGTGATTCCAAATTCTGTTTAAATTAACTTCGGCTTTAACCCTCTTCTGATAGATAAAGTATAAATATACTAGGGCTAAATAGCAGTACTATTATTCCCTTCAGGGGACTGTCACATTAAGTTGACAGCATACAACTACTTCATCGTATCACTACTGCATAAATCTCTCTGAGAGATTTAGAAATGTATTATTTCTATTTTTGAAATCAGTGAATGTATTTCACTAGAATAATTATATGTTTACAAGAGCTAGATAGGCATCTCCAACTAGCAAGCCATGCTACTCCAGACTGAAGATCAGCAATGACTCAGAAACTAGTCGCTGGATGCAGGCTTAGCTGGGTGGAGGTGCTTATCCTCCCCCTTGTAAACATAAGGACACAGAAAATGTGTCAAGGCTGACAGGA
>NW_026306075.1:0-253 GCF_001194135.2 Octopus bimaculoides | reverse complement strand
CTTTTATGTGGCACCAGCACCTATGAGCCTGCAAGATTAGGGATGCTCAGCTGAAGAGGGTTGTAGGGGATGTGCTGTATACAAGGGCAACCATGCTTTTACTTAGCTTGACATGTCAAGTACAGTGAACCAAGAGTCTCGGTGCCCTGTCATTCATGAGTCTACCCATGTCTTCATGAGTCTACCTCTTCCACATGCTCCTTCTATAATAAGAGATTGGCACCTCTTGATGCAACTGTCTTTATTCATACAC
>NW_026306073.1:0-429 GCF_001194135.2 Octopus bimaculoides | reverse complement strand
GTCCTTGCCAGTTCCTGTGGGGTGTTCTGGTGGCCTGGAGGACCACCACTCTCTCCTCCATGCCTAGCAGTATGGCAGCTACTAGCCAGGCTACATCCATTTCTGGGGGTATTTCCTCTACCCTAACCCTGGAAGCACGTCTCCCAAGGTATACGGGAAGAAGCACCACTTCGTCTGTTCTCAACGGTGTAGCTGAGTGCAGCCTGGCGGTAGCTACATCCCGGAACTGCACCTCCACCGTTCCAAACTTTTTTCCTGTGGCAAAGTAGGAAATCCCGTTGCCAGATTGGTCTAAGTGCCTTTTCAACTTGCGTCATCGACATTACTTCAATTCTCTTGGCTGCTACTGAGTTCGTCCTGTAAATAATTGTTCTTTCTTGTTTCTCCTTTAAAACTTCTTTGGGAGGGAACACCTTCACTTCGTTCCCC
>NW_026306072.1:0-229 GCF_001194135.2 Octopus bimaculoides | reverse complement strand
CTATCTATCTATCTATCTATCTATCTATCTATCTATCTATCTATGAATTATAACCGCAAGCGTGGGTGCGTGGTAAGAAGTTTGCTTCCCAGCAACGTGTTTCTTGGGTCAGTTCCACTGCGTGGCATCTTTTACCACACCAACTTATGAGTGGGTGTGGTAGTCAGATTATGAAGAAGCTCGTTGCGTATATATATATACATATATATATATATATATATATATATTT
>NW_026306071.1:0-490 GCF_001194135.2 Octopus bimaculoides | reverse complement strand
GATTAATAATATTTTATTAATAATTAGTCTTTATTGTTTATAATATCGTTGAAGGTTTTCTTTTATTAAAACTTAGTATATATAAAGTTTAAAATTTTATTCTTAATAATTTGTTTCATTCTTAATTTTTTCATTCATAATATTTTCATTCATATTTTTATTTTTATTTCTACGTTTGTAGAAATAAGTATTCTTGTATTTTTCTATTATTGAATTGATTTTTAATGATGATTTAATAAACGTTTTTGTTTTAAATAGTATAGCTTTAACTATTATACCGGTTAAATATGTACTAATTTTATCTTTATTATTATTTTAACCATAAACTTCGTTTAAATTGTATTTTAAACGATAATAATTTATGTAAGCTGGTTTTTGTATATAATATACATGTTAGCATATATTATAAGAGATGAAGGGATGATTATGGAATGTTTATTATTTTGATGTTTTGATATTTTTAATAAATTTTCTATCCTTATGAAATAAG
>NW_026306070.1:0-428 GCF_001194135.2 Octopus bimaculoides | reverse complement strand
CTATCTATCTATCTATCTATCTATCTATCTATCTATCTACATATATATATTCATAGATATATCTTTCTCGCTCTCCCTCTTTTTATATGTATATGTATATATATATATATGTATATATATATGTTCTTATATGTGCGCAAAAGTATACATATGCGAATGTTTCTGTATTTTGCATAGTTTTATAAACGTGTTTGTATGTGTCAGCAGTCGTATGTGTCAGCAGTCGTATGTGTCACCAGTCGTATGTGTCAGCAGTCGTATGTGTCAGCAGTCGTATGAGTCAGCAGTCGTTTGCGTCAGCAGTCGTATGCGTCAGCAGTCGTATGTGTCAGCAGTCGTATGCGTCAGCAGTCGTATGTGTCAGCAGTCGTATGCGTGAGCAGTCGTATGCGTCAGCAGTCGTATGTGTCAGCAGTCGTATGTGTCAG
>NW_026306069.1:0-795 GCF_001194135.2 Octopus bimaculoides | reverse complement strand
AACCCAGAACCTTGTGGTTGGTAAGCAAGCTACTTACCACACAGCCACTCGTGTTCTATTCTTTCCCAATACAGTAGGGTATGATTTGAGGATGATTTAGTTGCTATTTCTAACATGATGAGCAACCACATAGAAGCTCCTTCTTTTACTCGTACAGTGTACTCTATGATGTAATTGTGTCTGGTATTGAACCAGCAACTTTATAATGATCATCCTGGAACAAATCATAGCT
Source organism: Octopus bimaculoides (assembly GCF_001194135.2). Lineage (NCBI taxonomy): Eukaryota > Metazoa > Mollusca > Cephalopoda > Octopoda > Octopodidae > Octopus > Octopus bimaculoides. The sequence continues at coordinate 563 of NW_026306069.1, read as the reverse complement.
GAACTTTAGGTTGAAAGGAAAGCAGAGAAACTTCATAATTCGGAAACATCATGAACTAGAGTATAGGGTACAATGTATGTCACTAAAGTATTTAAATCTTAAAAGATGACAGCATATACTGAACCCAAAACCAAGTGGTTTGGAAGCAAGCTTTTTACCACACAGCCACACAGTGGTTGCTCATCCTCAAAGCTTTCCTTTCATTTCATCATTCTTTTTATTCTGTTTCTGTTTAGGTCACATGTTGAAATCAGGAATATAAATCTAATCAGAATGGAAAAAAACATGTGTACATGTATTAACACATGTACAGATATACACACACACATTCACACATATACATGTGTTCACATATACAGAGATGTTTATTCATACGCACAGTTGCTAAAGTTAATTATTTACAACAAAATAACATTTCATACTAGTTTATAATGGTTTCAAATTTTGGCACAAGGCCAGCAATTTCAGGGGAGCAGGTAAATCAATTACATCAACCCCAATGCTTAACACGAAAGGATGAAAAGTAAAGTCAACCTCAACAGAGTTTGAACCCAGAACATCAA
>NW_026306068.1:0-214 GCF_001194135.2 Octopus bimaculoides | reverse complement strand
CACTCACAAAGCTTTGGTTGGCCCGAGGCTTTTGTAGGAGACACTTGCCCAAGGTGCCACACATTGGGACTGAACCCAGAACCATGCGACTAGGAGTTAATTTTTGGTCTGTCTATCTATTTGTCTCCCTATGTGTCTGTCTGTCTGTCTCTCTCTTCCCCCCTCTCTCTCTCTCGCTAGCTGTCAACCTACCTCTCTACCTACACGCATATTC
>NW_026306067.1:0-599 GCF_001194135.2 Octopus bimaculoides | reverse complement strand
AAGTAAATTAGGGAGGAAGACCATTATAGGAATGTATAATAATAGGGGAAGGAGAAAGGGACAGAGAGAGAGAGGGAGAGACAAGGAGAGGTAGGGAATGGCAGGGAAACATCAATGAATACGGTGGCGGAGAAGAGGAAGAGACAGAGATAGAGAGAGAAAGAGAGAGTATAAGGTAAGTAAGTAAATTAGGGAGGAAGTGTATTATAGGAATGTATATTAATAGGGGAGAGAGAAACGGACAGAGAGAGGGAGAGAGTGAGAGAGAGAGAAGGAGAGGTAGGGAATGGCAGGGAAACATCAATGCATAAGGTGGCGGAGAAGAAGGAGAGACAGAGATAGAAAGAGAAAGAGAGAGTATAAGGTAAGTAAGTAAATTAAGGAGGAAGAGCATTATAGGAATGTATATTAATAGGGGAAAGAGAAAGGGAGAGAGAGAGAGAGAGAGAGAGAGAGACAGACAGACAGACAGAGAGAAGGAAAGGTAGGGAATGGCACGGAAACATCAATGCATAAGGTGGCGGAGAAGAAGGAGAGACAGATATAGAGAGAGAAAGAGAGAGTATAAGGTAAGTAAGTAACTTTGGGAGGAAGAGCGT
>NW_026306066.1:0-418 GCF_001194135.2 Octopus bimaculoides | reverse complement strand
ATATATATGTGTACATATGTATTTATATGTATATATATATATGTGTATATTTATATGCGTATATATATATATGTATATAATGTGCATATATCTATGTGTATATAGATTCATGTAAATACATATCTCTATATGCATATATATACGTATACACATATATGTATATACATATAGATATATATGTATATACATGTATATACATATATATGTATATACATATAGATATATATGTATATACATATATATGTGTATACATGTATATACATATATGTGTATACATATATATACATATATATGTATATACATGTATACACATATATGTATATGAATATATATATATATATATGGATATATGAATATACATATATATCGATATACATATATATCCATACATACATGAATAATATATATATATATATAT
>NW_026306065.1:146-364 GCF_001194135.2 Octopus bimaculoides | reverse complement strand
TAGATAGATAGATAGATAGATAGATAGATAGATAGATAGAGGGAGAGTGAAAGAGAAAGTAAGATACCTGGATGGATGCATTTATATATTAATACACGCACATATATACAACTAAATGTGGATGTATACGTATTTTTATAAATATGTGTTTACTCATATATATATATGCATACTTACATACATTAAACATACATGCATACATGCGTGAACACAAGCAT
>NW_026306065.1:0-136 GCF_001194135.2 Octopus bimaculoides | reverse complement strand
ATACTTACATACATTAAACATACATGCATACATGCGTGAACACAAGCATACATATATGCATATATTCATTCATACATACATCCCTGGATACATATATACATACATACATACATACATACATACATACATACATACA
>NW_026306064.1:0-200 GCF_001194135.2 Octopus bimaculoides | reverse complement strand
TCTCTCTCTCTCCATCTCTCTCTCTCTCTCTCTCTCTCCATCTCTCTCTCACCATGTCTCTCTCTCTCTCCATCTCTCTCTCTCCATGTCTCTCTCTCCATGTCTCTCTCTCCATGTCTCTCTCTCCCCATCTCTCTCTCTCTCCATCTCTCTCTCGTGTGCGTCTCTATTCACTGTCTCTCCTCCTTGTCTGTCCCCCC
>NW_026306063.1:0-405 GCF_001194135.2 Octopus bimaculoides | reverse complement strand
GTGTGTGTGTGTGTGTGTGTGTGTGTATATATATCAATGCAATGTAGTATATTATTTTTTATTTATTTCTGTTTTCCATTTTTGTTATTGGTTCATATATAATTATATTGTGTTAATGTATTCGATTTTAATGTGTTTATAATATTAATGTATGAATTAATGAATTATCTTAATGTGTGTATAATTTTAATGTACATATAATGTTAATGTGCGTTTAATATTTCATTCTTCAAAGTGGATTGTTTTGTTCCACTACTTATTCGTGCATTGGCACTCATCCAGCTTTGTATACAGCGATTTTGTGGCTCTATAATTTCTCCTGATTAATAATAAAATATGTAAATTTGTATATATGTACATACACACACGTACATACATACATACATACATACAGACAGACAGACA
>NW_026306062.1:0-410 GCF_001194135.2 Octopus bimaculoides | reverse complement strand
TACATACATACATACATACATACATGCGTGCATACATATACACACACCCAAACGCGTGACCTCGCACATGTATACAATGTATGTAACCTACATACATTGACAAATCGATAGATAGACTTAATCTAAAGAATGTGTCTGTATGTGTTTATTCTATGTGTTGTGTATTCTGTGTGTATGTGTATGTCTGCGTGTGTGTGTGTATTCTGTGTGTGTATATTCAAGAGTCTGACGTGTTCCAGCGGGAATTATCTCTGATGCAATCCGTTGTTCGATAGATCAATATTTACTCAACGCTTCGGTGACTTCGGATTTATACTATATACACCGACCACACTCCATCAATTCTCTCATAGCCATTACTTATATCATCATCATCATCATCATCATCATCATCATCATTATTATTATTA
>NW_026306061.1:0-345 GCF_001194135.2 Octopus bimaculoides | reverse complement strand
ACTACTACTACTACTACTACTACTACTACTACTACTACTACTCCCTCCTCGCTGCTACACCAACAAACTTGCCTCTCCTATAGTCGGATTAATCAATGGAAACCCTATCACTAAACCACATACATCATCGACATGCAATCGGCAAGCACCGAGGTGTCTAATATATTATCATTATTATTATTATGTTGGTATTGAGTGATGCTGAAAAAGGACATTACATATACACTCACACACACACACACACACACATATGTACATATGTAGGCTATTATATGCATGTATATATGCATGTTTATATATATATATATATATTTGTACCTGTATATGTGTGTGTATATATATATA
>NW_026306060.1:0-282 GCF_001194135.2 Octopus bimaculoides | reverse complement strand
TACTACTACTATTACTACTACTACTACTACTACTATTATTATTATTATTAATATTTTTTAAATAAATAAATAAATAGTAATAATAATAATAATAATAATAATAATAATAATAATAATAATAATAATAATAATAATAATAATCGGGCAGTGGCTCTCATAGCTTCTGGTCTTAACTAATTGGAAGTGTTATCATGTACATTGTTTTGTCTTGGTATAAAAGATGTGCAACAGCAAATATTCTGCTCAGTACCACGGATTTGCTTGTCAGTTGTTTGACCTTAA
>NW_026306059.1:0-254 GCF_001194135.2 Octopus bimaculoides | reverse complement strand
AATAATAATAATGATAATAATAATAATGATAATAATAATAATGATAATAGGTAACCATTCGGTGGTATGTATGGAATGAATATTGGAGAGAGAGCAGTGTAACATGACGACTCTGATGAAAGTTTAGTTGTAAAGTTTTGGAGGAACAGCGAAAGCGATACAAATCAAAATGTGTAAACTTAGTTATACGGTTATAAACTAGACTAATAACAGGATAACAAACAATAAAACGAGGGTAATGCTGTACTTTGTTG
>NW_026306058.1:0-739 GCF_001194135.2 Octopus bimaculoides | reverse complement strand
TGTATGTATATATATATATATGTATGTATATATATATACATATGTATATACATATATGCACACAGATTCATGCACGAACACGTGCACATACACACGGAGATATACATTCATATGCATATATCTAAACAGACAATTGCAAACTATATGCATAAACATATATACATATATATTCTTCTAGAATATTTGGCTGGGTACCTAGACAAAAATGTGCAACTAAGTGAAGCCAGCGCATCTTATCTCATCATTAAATGACCTTGAAAAATACATCTCTACTAAATAACAGCATTTTCTATTTCTCTAACGAACTGGGGTAGAAAAAAAAAAGCAAACTTAGTTATGGTTATTAGTAATATTATAGTATATTAGTTTATCTTTTATGGGTCATTTGTTTCAGTCATTGGACTTGAAGACCTTCAAGTGTTTAGTCAAACAAATCGACTCCAGTATTTATTTTCCCTTTTTAAGCTTTGGTCTCTTATTGTTGAACTGCTAAGTTACAGGGGCATAAAGAAACCAGTACTGGTCTATGTATGAATGCATGTATGTATCTATATATGTATATATATATATATATATATATATATATATATATATATATTACAGGCTTTTTTCAGTTTCCATCTAACAAATCCATTTGCAAGGCTTCAGTTGATCCACAGCTATAGTAGAAGAGACTTGCCTAAGGACAAAGGCACATGCATAGATATAAATACATACATACACACACACACACACACAC
>NW_026306057.1:0-304 GCF_001194135.2 Octopus bimaculoides | reverse complement strand
TACATACCATGATTATACCATATGTTACATACATATACACGCTCACACATATACATAGATACACATATACATATACTTACACACACACACACAAACGTACACACACACACACGCACATATATACATATATAATATATGCGATGGTAATATCATACAGTACTACAAAATATAGATTTTTAACCAGTATTGGATTTATAGACAGATGTGAATACAATGTTTTTACACACAGTGTCTTCGTGTTATAAATACAGTCGAAGTGTTTAGTATATCTGTCTATACACATAGCATTCTATCTATCTATCTA
>NW_026306056.1:0-761 GCF_001194135.2 Octopus bimaculoides | reverse complement strand
GAGTTTGATACAAAGCAAACAAGGTGAACACGTGGTACAAGACCGAAAAATATCAAGGAGTGATGTTTGTAGAGGCTACAGTCCATGGAGAACTAGCTCGAAGGTTTAGGAAAGCTCTGAAAGAAACCAAACTCAACATTAAAATCGTTGAAAAGCCAGGGAGCTCCATCAAATCACAACTATGTAGGACGTATCCCTTTGAGAATAACACATGCACCAATGATAACCGCATGGTATGTAAGATTAATCATAGCATTAACTGTAGAACTAGAAATGTAGTCTACAGCATAAAGTGCATAGAGAGTGCTTGTAAAGACATAAACATGGTATACAAAGGTGAGACATCTAGAAGCATTGCAGAAAGACTAAATGACACATTTGAGACAATATGACGACAAAAAACAGCCCTCTATACTCTACCAAGATGTCAAAGACCAATATGGAAGCACACTGTGTCAGCTTGACAAACGTGGGAGTACCTCCGCATAAATGAAACATTCTCAGTACTAAATACGAAATATACGTAGAAGGTTGTCATACCCAATACCCACAGTTTATATATATACAGGTAGATTTGTTAGTAGGGTGTTATCTAGACGTATATATATTTATATGTGTATATGTATGTACATGTGTGAGTGCGCGCGCGCGCGTGTGTGTGTGTGCGTAGGTAAATGGATAAGTAAACAGATAGATAGGTACATAGGTAATACGGACAGACAAGCACGCACACACACACACACACACACACACACACACAC
>NW_026306055.1:0-606 GCF_001194135.2 Octopus bimaculoides | reverse complement strand
AATAATAATAATAATAAGAAGAAGAAGAAGAAGAAGAAGAAGAAGAAGTTCACAAATTTGAGAGGAGGGGCCGACCGTAATTTCCGTCATTAAGGAGGATCACTGAAATATTTTTCTCGTCAAACTAGTTACAAAAGTGACCATGCACGCGACAAACGACCGCGTATATGCCAACAAATTCTGAGTTGTAAATATCTTCCCATTTTAATTGTGTCACTCCACAGCTATATGCACGTTACTTCGACTGTATCTATACTATCTATCAATTCTTCGCAAAGCAAAACTCTTCAGTCTCCTTCGTGACAACATTTCACTACACTCTTCATTTAAAATCGTCCATTTCCAATATCTCCTTTAATTTCCTCTACTTTATTATCCTTGTCGATCATCCTACTGCATCCATCTCTCCACATATTTTCTCCAAAACCCAGAATCCCAGTACTGCCTTGATATTCCTCATCACAACCCACACACCATATAATTATTTGCAGTAATATTTCCACATGTGCACAAGGTTGCTGTGCGTGAAATTGGAACTGCGATATAAACATGTAGTTTCAATAAACTACACACACAAACACAAACTCAGATATATATATATATATA
>NW_026306054.1:0-296 GCF_001194135.2 Octopus bimaculoides | reverse complement strand
TGTGTGTAAGATGTATATTCTTACATACATACACCCACATATATTTCTATATATTTGATAAATATACATGTAGATGTGTATGTTTATATATATATGTATATATATAAACAAACACACACAAGCACATATATGCATACAGACATACACCCACACTGGCGCACATATATATACGTGTGTCTGTATATGTGTTTCTGTACGTGTGTATATATATAATTGTAGCTGTATATACCTACAAATATACACCCACATATATTTACATAAATTATAGATGCATTATAAATATATATATATATATA
>NW_026306053.1:0-452 GCF_001194135.2 Octopus bimaculoides | reverse complement strand
CTTTATGTGCTTTCGCTCAATAAATACTCACAACGCTCGGCTTGGGAATCGAAACCGCGATCCTATGACCGCGAGTCAGCTGACCTAACCACTGGGCCATTGCGCCTCCACCACCGCTAGAATAAGTACTAGGCTTAAAGAAAATAAATCCTAGTGTCGATTTGTTCAACTAAAACCCTTCAAGGCAGTGCCCCAGCACGGCCACAATCAAAAGGCTGAAACAAATAAAGCAGATAGATAGCAATCCTTCGATTACCACGGGGGTTACGTTCCAAAAACCCCCGCAATAGGTGAAAATATGTGAAGTAGAAACAGTACTGTATATAATTTTTAAATTATTTTTATAATTTGTATATATTTATTTTATCATAAATGTAAAGCAACACCGCGGAGGAATCGACGTAAGATTAAATAATAAACCGGGATATGGCGAGGGAGGGCAAGTGTCTTCT
>NW_026306052.1:0-203 GCF_001194135.2 Octopus bimaculoides | reverse complement strand
TAGTAGTAGTAGTAGTAGTAGTAGTAGTAGTAGTAGTAGTAGCTGACGTTGTTGTTGATGGTGTTGTCACAGTTTCTTTTACTGTAACTGTTGTTATTACCGTTGTTAGTACCACTGTCACTCTTGTAAATGTTGTTGCAATTGTCACCATTATTTTTTTTTGTTGCTGTTGTATTTCACTGTTATATATATATATATATATA
>NW_026306051.1:0-385 GCF_001194135.2 Octopus bimaculoides | reverse complement strand
AGACGCATCAAAGTATGGAGATGAGACAGAGAGAAAGAAAAGGAAAAAGGAGGAGAAAAGAATGTGTGTCTGTGTGTGTGTGTATATATACAATCATTAATTCATATATGTCTTTTTTTGACCATTTGTTTCCCCCTCTCCCCGCCTATTTTCTCTCCTTGTTCCTTTCTGTGGAAGAGCACAGGCTCGAAATGTACTTATTCTATCAACTTCTTTTGGCAAACTGCTAAGTTACAGGCATGTAAACATACCAACCGTTGTCAAGCAATGGTGGGGGGACAGACACGAAGAAACACACACACACACAAATATATACATATGTATAAATATGTATGTATGATGGGCTTCTTTCAGTTTCCATTTACTAAATCCACTCACAAGGCTT
>NW_026306050.1:0-649 GCF_001194135.2 Octopus bimaculoides | reverse complement strand
ATGATTGTGTATTTCAGTGTGTGTGTATATTACTTCTAATATATGCGTGTGTGTATGCCTGCATGAATGCTTAATATGATGTGTATGCATGTGTTTATGTCTATATTAGGGGATATGTATGCGCGCGAGTGTGTATTTGTCTAAATTAACTGACACGCATGTGTCTGTGCGTGTATATTTGTATGTATTAGGGAGCATGTATATATGCGGGATGTATATGTATGTATGTATGTTTGGCGTGTTTTATCTCGCTATATTAAGGTGTGTGTATGTATTTGTTGTGTGTGTGTGTGTATATATTTATAACGTATGTATGTGTTTGTAATATGTGTTATGTGTGTGTGTGTGTGTATGCGTTTATGTGCAGTAGAGATCATTGTAACCTCACTGACATTTACATCGACACTGTTCTGTTTCAAGTTTGTCATGTCATACAAACTGTCCTCCCCTTCCTCCTCTTACTATCCCTCACTCACACATACCCTTTTCCTCTTACTTCACCTTTTTTCTTTCTTTTTACCCTCATCCCCCACCTCTCCACTCCTCCCCCCATCTTCTCCCTCCTCTAATTTATTTCTTTACATCTGTCTCTCCTTCTTTCTCTCTCTTTCTCTCTTGTATCAAGGCTTCGAGATTCTATCAATTGTGA
>NW_026306049.1:0-468 GCF_001194135.2 Octopus bimaculoides | reverse complement strand
CTGGGAATCGAAACCGCGATCCTATGACCGCGAGTCCGCTGCCCCTAACCTTTGGGCCATTGCGCCTCCACATACCATTATAAATTGTTAGTTTAAACGGATGATTGGCATGAATGAGATTGAACTGTAAAAAATCCATTTATACTTTAGTAAATTTTTTGTAAGTTCAAATTTATGATTTTCTTACAGGTCAGCGTGTCAAGATAAGTGATGTCCCATTTGCATCCTTGATAGCAGCTATTATTGGTGTCATTAGCATTTCGGTGTTTGCTGGAACCATGTACGAAGCACTGAAAATTTTTACAGTTTCCATATTTGAAGATTTATTTCATTTCAGACTGTCTTGGTAATTAAAATTTTTGTCCTTTTCTTTGTATTTTATTTTAATTTTTTATTCATTTTATTTTTATCAGTAGCGACTTTTATCTTTTACTTGTTTCAGTCATTAGACTGCGGCCATGCTGGGGC
>NW_026306048.1:0-462 GCF_001194135.2 Octopus bimaculoides | reverse complement strand
TCATCGCCACCACCACCAACACCAACACCATCTCTACCACCATCGCAGCTGGGTCCAGTTCTACAGTGAACTCGCCGACATCAGCAAGGCGCTGATGCTCCCACCGGAAGTGAAATACATGCGGAGCGGGTCGTGTTCGGCCCTGATCAAAGTGCTGCCCGAAAACAAGGACCTGTACATTGCCCACGACACCTGGAATACATACGCCAGCATGCTAAGAGTACTCAAGAGCTACGATTTTGGTTACCGTACTCTACCAGGCTCTAAGGGTGAGTACTGACCCTTGTCCTTCCATTTTGGTTTCTTACCTTTAAACTGATTTCAAGTTTTTGGCACAAGGCCGGCAAGTTTAGGGGAGGGGGTAAGTCAATTACATCAAACCCCCCAATGTTCCACTGGTACTTCCTTTTTTTCGGTCAAACTAAAATGTTTGACCCCAGCAAAAAAAGCAAAAAAAAAAAA
>NW_026306047.1:0-355 GCF_001194135.2 Octopus bimaculoides | reverse complement strand
CCCCCCCCTTTAAACACCTGGTATTTTTGGTAGTTAGTTGTTTATGTTGTCAGTGCCTTGAACCATTCTAGACAGCTAACTGGCTTTAGATGATATTGAAGTCCAAATATAGTCAAAATATGGTTGATTCTCTTTATAACAGAATATTTTGGTTCTCTGGATTTTGCTTTGGGGATTTTCCTTTTTTCTTTTTCACTTACATTATCAGATTACATCATAGAATAACTATTCTTAGGTTACAGTGTATTTTACTATATGGTCTCCATCATTTTTTTTTCAGCTGAGATATGAAGCATGCAGCTGAAATTGTAATGCATAGATATATATATATATATATATATATATGGAACAAATA
>NW_026306046.1:0-290 GCF_001194135.2 Octopus bimaculoides | reverse complement strand
CCCATCCCCGAACAACAGTTTCTTTACAGAACCTTAAGAAGGTAGGCCAGACTGAATAGGTCTCCAAACCCGCCCGGGTGACATGTCTGTTGTCTCTGTAGATGGACAGAGGTCATTCTCTGACCTCTGTCATATATACATCTTATTACAAATACTGATATCGTCGGTTCGATCCTCAGGTAATTCAAATTAATCAATTATATCGATTATGCTTGCTTTTGTTTGTTTCCTCGTTTTCAATTCCCCCCCTCGCCCCCCCCCTCTTTTATTATTTTAATTGATTTACATGT
>NW_026306045.1:0-386 GCF_001194135.2 Octopus bimaculoides | reverse complement strand
TGCCTTGTGATATCCTCTCTGGATACTTCTCGATCTGACGTCATGGCTTGCGATTACACTATAGCCAAATTGTATTATCACTTGCTTTGCCTTTAGAAAGCATCGGTGGCCTGGAGAACTGTGACAAGTATGAACAGACACCTACTAATCTGCCATAAAACAACTTGTACAGGACCACGCCTAAGACAGGAACCTTCTAGGTAAAAGTTCGTAATCTTACAAGACATACTATGCACTCCATTCATGTGCTCATTACATCCCTAATCTCGCAGACCCCTAAGCCCGACTTTATTGTTTCTCTTTATGTGATTGAGTGTGATCATCATCATCATCATTATCATCATCATTTTCATCATCATCATCATTATTATTATTATTATTATTAT
>NW_026306044.1:0-940 GCF_001194135.2 Octopus bimaculoides | reverse complement strand
ATATATTTTGCCACATTGCTTTGGTATGCATTTGAGTATTGTAACAGGGGAATTGGAATCAGATTCCGGACATCTGGTAGGAAATTTAATCTGACCAGGTTTAAATGTAAGGCAAAGGTTTTCAGAGTACTTGTCAGAGAATTGCTCTATGCTGATGATGCTGACTTGCTGGCACATACAGAGGAAGATATGCAACATTTAATGGATAGATCTTCCACTGCATGTACATATTTTGGACTCACAGTAAGTCTGAGAAAAACCAAGGTAATGTTTACCCCCACACCTGGACAAATATACACTGAACCAAACATTTTCGTGAACGGAACAAGATTAGAAGTCATTGAGACCTTCATTTACCTTGGAACCACACTGTCAAGGGATGGTGGTCTTGATGCAGAAATATACCATCGAATAGCGAAGGGAAGTGCTGCATTTGGAAATCTTGAAAAGCGAGTATGGGCTGATAGAGATATCTCCCTGCAGACAAAAATCAGCATCTACAAAGCGTGTTTTATTGACTGTACTTCTTTATTCAGGCGAAACATGGACTACTTACAATCGTCAATTAAAGATGCTAGAAAGGTTTCATCAAAAGTGTCTAAGACGCATCCTAGGAGTAAAATGGAAGAGTTTTGTAGCAGATACAGAGGTTTTGCGCAGGGTGCACTGTAGCTCAAATGAAAAACATATTATCCTGGCCCAAATGAGATGGACTGGGCATGTAATTAGAATGAAGGATGATCGTTTGCCGAAGCGCTTATTTTATGGTGAGCGACCGCGGCAGAAACCGAGAAAGAGGTATAAAGATTGCATTAAACAAAACCTAAAAAAACTAGATATGTCTGAAAGTGATTGGGAAGGAGATGTTCTGGATCGAAGCAAGTGGAGATCTGTTGTCAGGACGAGCTGTGATGTCTGGGAGGAAAAGATGCTTCAGCAA
>NW_026306043.1:0-451 GCF_001194135.2 Octopus bimaculoides | reverse complement strand
ATATGTATATACATACATATATATATGCAAACACACAATGAATATTTTCGGTAACCATGTGCGATTGTGTTTAAATGAACTGAAATTAGAAAAATGTGTTCCATATATATTCAAACGTGAAGTAAATGTGACACGTTGAGGGGAGATTGAATATAAATGCATATATGTATATATAATTATATGTGTGTGTGCGTGCGTGCCTACGTGTGCTCGAAATAGGGAGGAGATAGACAACCGACAACAAATGAAGGGTTGTTCTTTGTATTTTTTGTATTACTTGTCTTGTTTTCCATTTTTTCTTTCGTTATATGCGTATTTCACTCATTTTGTTTTCGTATTTCCTGTTGTTTACCGTTGGTGACATCCTGTGCCCATACATGCGTATATATATATTATTTATATTATATATATATATTTATATATATATATATATATGTATATATATATATAT
>NW_026306042.1:0-231 GCF_001194135.2 Octopus bimaculoides | reverse complement strand
TGAGGGACTCATGCCCAATGCACGATTCCGAACTGGCAAATGCCACTGTGCACGGTTAATAATGTTTATAATACCAACTGTGCTTTTAGAACGTAATTCAATATATCCATATATACATATAAGCACATACATTTATTTAAATACATTTAAATCCATATAAGCACATATGCATTAATATATACCAATCTGTGTATATATAAATACATACATGAAGGATTTTGGTCCTTATAT
>NW_026306041.1:0-241 GCF_001194135.2 Octopus bimaculoides | reverse complement strand
ATATATATATATATACATATATACATATATATGAAGTTGTGTGTCTGGTTGTTTAAACAGCCTCGATTGTAAATCGATATTTCATTGGGTCGCTGTGTGTGTGTGTATGCATGCATGCCTTGTACATCCGATAAAAGAGTGTGTGTACTTTATCGCTAAAGTACAGCCTTGTGTGTACAGCTGTTATTATCTGTGCACAATGTTACATGGCCATGCTTACATACAAACATATATACTTTTA
>NW_026306040.1:0-543 GCF_001194135.2 Octopus bimaculoides | reverse complement strand
CCCTAAAAATGAAAAAAATTCTATATTCTGAAAATATTTTAGGAAACTGCTTAAAACTTTAAAGGGCCATAAAATCTAACTGGTAACAACTATGGGACTAAAATTTTCAGAAATTGCTCTTCTCATGACAAATGGTGTAGATTTGAAAAAAAAATCTAAGAATCTTTACAATAGACCTTTGTTGGACTTCACAAGAATGAGCCATATATACCTATATACCTATATACATATATACATACATGCATACACACACAAATAGATACATATATACATATATGTACACACACGTGCGCATGCACGCGCGCGCGCACGCACACACACACACATATATATGTATGTAGTATGTATGTATGTATATATACATTCATATTTGTATGTGTGTGTGTGCGTGCATGCGTATGTGTTTTATGAATGTATATATGTATGCATATATATAAATATTTTAGATACATACACACATAAACACATACACACGTACATATATATATAAATACATAGACACATATTTACATGCATAGCTACATACATTTATACATGCTTATA
>NW_026306039.1:409-531 GCF_001194135.2 Octopus bimaculoides | reverse complement strand
GGTTTTGAGAAGCCTAATTTCTCAAGATTGGTATTTAGGTAGTGTGTTACTGTTGTGTCGACGCCCCCAAGGGAAGAAGTAGGATCGCCCAAGACATATAAATAGAGGTAGTCTAGCCGTGG
>NW_026306039.1:0-234 GCF_001194135.2 Octopus bimaculoides | reverse complement strand
TATGTATGTATGTATGTATGTATGTGAGTCAAGATTGAAATAAATTTAAATACTGCAAGGCCTTTGATAGGAAACAAGAATGTGAATACACACACGTGTGTATATGTATGTGTATAAAGATAATCTGTATATATACTTTAAAGATGTCTAACTGTATTAATACTGTAGAGTGGAACCAGAAATTAAGACACAAATAATAGGATATTGATGAGAGAGAGAGAGAGAGAGAGAGAG
>NW_026306038.1:0-277 GCF_001194135.2 Octopus bimaculoides | reverse complement strand
AAATACAGAAACCAGGAAAGGTAGAGATTTAGATCGATATAGCGTGGGGGAGAGAAAGAAAGAAGGCTTAGACGCGCTGTGGTAAGCCTCTGTTTATTGTACGACTGAAATAAGTCCTGATGTGTGACAGTTTTATGCACCGTCTTTATTATGTATCCTCTTTCAACTTTTGTTTCAGTTTTACATCGTTTTACGTCACTCTACATATGTCTGATTACATACACACACACGCATTTTATACATACATGCATATATATATATATACATATATATATAT
>NW_026306037.1:0-466 GCF_001194135.2 Octopus bimaculoides | reverse complement strand
AAGAAAATATTTCTCCCAGCATTCACTATTTTCCTCTCGTTCTGGTCTAATGACCTTCCATGTCTGTTTTCGTTCGGTTTTCTTGTATGTTTCCACTATGCTGCTTTTTTCCCCAACTTTGACCCTCCATAAATCCTAAATTGTATTTTAGAATTTATGGGAGCAAGAGTCTTTGGAGACACATATTGTCGTCGAATGCTCGAAATGAGGAGTAGATAGATAGCTGACAACTGATGAAGGGTCATTCTCGGCTTTTACTTGTCCTGTTTTCCATGTTTTTCTTTCGTTGTTTGCATATTTAACTCGTCTGTTTTCGTATTTCATGTTGTTTACACAGTTGGTGACGTCCTTTACCCATAGATACATATATATATTATTTATGTTATTATTTAATTGAACGCCACGCATCCACTTCGAAGTAGGTTTATCTATCTATCTATCTATCTATCTATCTATCTATCTATCT
>NW_026306036.1:0-212 GCF_001194135.2 Octopus bimaculoides | reverse complement strand
AAATCTATCCATCTTTGGTTCAGTGGAACGTCCAGGATTGTGATAACAAGAGGGAATGAAGGCTGCACCCTTATGAAGTTGGTACTAATTCTTTTAGTTGGCTGCACACTGGATCTTCATCAAATGAAATTCCTTGTTCAAGAACCTCAAATGTCATGAATCCAACACCCAAAGAAGCCACATTCCTTCACATTTTGTGTGTGTGAAGATAT
>NW_026306035.1:0-270 GCF_001194135.2 Octopus bimaculoides | reverse complement strand
TATATATATATATATATATATATATATATATATAAATGTGTGTGTGTGTGGATGTATGTACATATGTATATATATATATAAACATATATACATACATACATATATACATATATATATATATATGTATATATGCATGTGTATGCATTTACATATATATCAGTCTGCATATATACATACATGCATAAATGCATATGTACATACATACATTTATAGGCACAGACACAGAAACACACACACACATATATATATAATCATATATATATATATATA
>NW_026306034.1:0-362 GCF_001194135.2 Octopus bimaculoides | reverse complement strand
CCCCCCCCCCACCGTCAACCCAGCCATCTGCTCTTCTTTACTGTCCAATTAACTTTCTAAACATTTAATCCAATTATTTGAAATGTTTCAAATATCGTTGCTATCCTTCTTGAGGTGTTTTTTGTGCCTTGCTTTCAGTTTTCATTATATTTTTTTCATTCTTTTATTTGCTCTTTTTTTTTTTACATAATTCTTACTCAACAAGCATCTCTAGAACATTTGCAACAACAACATAAATACACACACACACAGCTGTCAAGCAAAGAAGTAACACAAACGCATAAAGCGCCAAATAAGAGTCTATGTGACACATGTGTGAGCATACGTGTGTGTGAGCATATGCGTGTGTGTGTGTGTGTGTG
>NW_026306033.1:0-1615 GCF_001194135.2 Octopus bimaculoides | reverse complement strand
CCCTTAATTGTAATTGTAGAATTAAAGCCCACTGTCCGGTATCTGGCCGTAGTTTAACCCGTAATGTGGTCTATAAATGTACAGTGGCTACTCCAACTAATAATTACATTTATGTTGGTTGCACAATCAACCTTAAACAACGATTATATAATCAGTTTTCTTCATTTAGACTTAAACATCATTATCTAATAAAATTTGGGAATTGAAGGAAAATGGTATCGTCAGGGGAGCACAGCCTTATAGAAATAGTAGATATGGCTGTGGACAGTGCTCTATGGAAATTTACGAAATTTTTAAACTTAAGGATAATCCTAATCCAATTAACAATAAGATCTGACCTTAGGGTTCTATGTGTGCATTGTTACTCTCGTACCTTTAAATATTTTAAAAAGTAAATATTTTAAAAAGTAAATATTTTAAAAAGTAAATATTTTAAAAAGTAAATATTTTAAAAAGTAAATATTTTAAAAAGTAAATATTTTAAAAAGTAAATATTTTAAAAAGTAAATATTTTAAAAAGTAAATATTTTAAAAAGTAAATATTTTAAAAAGTAAATCTTGCTAATAATGTTTTATTTTAATTTCTCTCATTTCCCTGACTAATAACTACTTTATTTGAGTTATAACTTTTAAATATAAACTTAGAATACATTTTAACCTTTCCCAACCCACTGATAATATTCCTACATTTTCTCTAAGTAATATGGTACAAGAGTACCATATTACTTTTTCGAAAACCTTAGCTTTAATTCTCTTAATTTAGTCCCGTTTTTCTAACTTTATTCATCTCCCTTTTTTCCTCCTCCTTCTTCCCCCCTTTCTTTTTGTTCAGGTTTTGGCCATTAATATTATGGTTTTACTCATAAATAATATCTCTCTTCTACTACCCCACATTAATGTATATCTTATTTTAACTATAAATGTTTATCTTGTTCTCATTTAATTATTAATGTTCCCTATGGTTTTAAACTTAGTACTTTAGTGTTTCCTTGTATTATTCTAAATATACTGTAGAATAGATATATTTCTTTAATACCTTGACCTAAATTCCCTTACTTTAAATTTTCTCTAACCACTCCTTAGGGTATTGTCTTTCCATTTTTTCCCCTCATGCTTGATTTACCCCTAACCTGCTGTCCATCTCTACTTAATCTACCTTTCTCTAAATTTGAAATTACTACTACCCCTCCAATTAGATTATATAGATTTTAAATTCTTGTTTGATTCACTAGACTGATAAACGGCAGCATAGTCAAGATGGTATGTTTTCTTCTCTTACTCTTTTTTGTACACATCTACAAAATGTCTTTCTAAAATGAAATTCCATTATGCAGGTGAGGAGTACATTTTCATTGTACATTCTATGTAGTGTTCTCACTACATGAATAAATGGAGCTTGTACGAAACGTACGTACTGCTATAACCTATTGAATTTTTGTTGCTTTTCTTCAAATTTTATTCACTAAATCTCTTGATTTTGTTTTTGGTTTTTACCCTACCAAATTCTGGTGCCTCAAACATTTTAAGTACCACATTTAATGTTTTGATTAAATCTATATTATCATTATATATATATAAAGAATGAGATAAAGAGACCAATGGTATAAGTAAATTT
>NW_026306032.1:0-286 GCF_001194135.2 Octopus bimaculoides | reverse complement strand
ACACACACACACACACACACACACACATATATATATATATATATAATAGATTGGTTGATATATAAGATAACAGACAGATAGATAGATAGATAGACATATAGATAGGTAGAGATTAAAAGAAATAGGCAGGTACGCAGTCTCTGATGGAATACACTCACACACACATGTAAACACACGTTTGAGTGTATATATATGTGTGAGTGTGTGTGTGTGTGTATATAAACAAACACACACACACATGTATATATGCGTTTGTGTGAGTATATATATATATATATATATATAT
>NW_026306031.1:0-284 GCF_001194135.2 Octopus bimaculoides | reverse complement strand
ATGGTGGTGGCGGGGAGGGGGAAACGGGAGCGGTGTAGGTGCTTGAGGCGGTGGCGGAGGCAGTTTTGATGTTGTTGTTGTTGTTGGTGGTGGTGGTATTGGTGGTAGTGGTGGTGATGGCGCTGCTGCTGCTGGTGGTTATGATGTTGGCGTTGTCGGTAGTGTTATTCAGATGATAATAGCAATGGTATGTGTTTAGATAGCCGTGTTGATGGTAGGTAAATTGGTGGTCACCTCTGTGCGTGTATGTGTGTGTGTGTGTGTGTGTGTGTGTGTGTGTGTGT
>NW_026306030.1:0-225 GCF_001194135.2 Octopus bimaculoides | reverse complement strand
TGCAAGATGGGTCACTGCTTGGTCAGAGATGTCCTGGGGTTAAACAGTACCTCGAAATAGTGGGGTTAGGGTATGTGTGGTGGTAAAGCCCAGAGTAAATATTGTGGAATAGAAGTGAATTAAAAGTGTAGCAGCTGTTGATATCAGATACTCGTTAAAGGTAAACACAATCATCTTACTTCATTTAGGAACAATTAAAAACTTGAGTAAATCTCATTTGTATGG
>NW_026306028.1:0-535 GCF_001194135.2 Octopus bimaculoides | reverse complement strand
TGTGTGTGTGTGTGTGTGTGTGTGTGTGTGTGTGTGTAAGCGTGCATATCCTCTCGTTGTTTCTCCCCATATAACATTTTAATAAACCATCTAATATATCGTTGATTTAATCTATTGGTATTCAACATTGTCGACATCCATTTGCTATTTGTTTTCTGTTTTAAGTTTTGTAGTTAAAGGAAAAAATCTCTTTTTTGCCAAACAATTCAGATCGACGTACATTATTCAACGTATTTTCATTGGTATATGTTTTCATTCTGTTTTGCCTATATTGTTTGTTTATAATTCGTTCTTTGTGCGTTTTTTTTTGTCTTTTCCATCTTAAAAACGGAAAGAAAAAAGCAGCACTCACAGATACAATGTAAATATTCTGACTTATAGTCACAAAACAATGCAATAACATCAATTAGGAATCACAAAATGTTCAGTATTTTATTTTCAACTTATACAGCACAAACAACAAGAAAAACAACAGCAGTACTAGCAATAATAGTAATAATTATAATGATGATGATGATGATGATGATGATGATGA
>NW_026306027.1:0-620 GCF_001194135.2 Octopus bimaculoides | reverse complement strand
TTCCCAGTAGTAGTTTAGCAAATACTGACCGGACTTTCCTGGCAAACATTAGTTCAGCCGGCGACATACCCGACTCTGTGTTGGGGTTAGACATCATTCTGTAGACACACAAGCATTGTGTCAATGTAGTATCCAGTAATAAATCATTTCTAGTTGTCCTTAAAACAAATTTCTAACAGTTTCCTTGGCAAGATGAAATTACAATATTTTTCATGTTCTGCCAGTGCTAATTTTCATAAAAGAAGCCTTACCTTCTTCTCATCTTTTACATTCTTCCTTAAATGTTTCCTCATACCTTCTAAAGTATGGCAAAAACGCAATCTCTTCTTCAGGATTATAAACAAATTCCTCAATTGAATTAGCTACTCCATCCACCAAAAACGAATCTGACAAGTTCTTTGACTGCAACAATAATTCTAACAACTGCTGAGTTTGCTGTTGTTGTTGTTGTTGTTGTTGTTGCTGTTTTCATTGTTCTTGTTGCTGCTGTAGAAGTTGCAGTTGTGACTGTAGTTGTTTCTGTACCACAGAGGCTAACAGTTCTTCCATGCTAAGAACTCTCAATATCTCACTATTATGAAGTGGATGGTTTTATATTACTTTTTATATTTCTTCCCAGT
>NW_026306026.1:0-607 GCF_001194135.2 Octopus bimaculoides | reverse complement strand
TCCCGAGCGTTAAACTAATACATCTGTTTGTTGTCTACAGCACCTGTCTTTGTCTTTTGTTTTTTGTGAATTCTCCCTCTCTATGTGGCCTGTGTGTTTTCTGTACTCTGTTTATCATTTTGTCCATGTTTTTTTGCAACGTCCTGTACCCAGATATGCATCTATATATACATGTAGATGTAGGTATGTACATACATGTACGTATATACGCATATACTCATATATTATTTGTATTATATATATATATATATATATATATATATGTGTGTATATATATGTATATATATATATACACACACACACACACGCCCACACATGTAACGCACAAGTTAAATCACCAATTTGACAACTAAAAAAACCAAATCTGCAAAGTAAGAGGAATCGGATGACAGGCAGCACAGCTAATTGCGAAGAAGAGTTGTTGCGATGGATAAACAATACGTGGAGAGAAGATCCATTCACTGGAGAAATCAACCCAACCCATTGGTTAGACAAACTCAGTTGAACAGCATAGTAGTAGTAGTAGTAGTAGTAGTAGTAGTAGTGCCATCTCTCTCTCTTTTACTTACTCTCTCTCTCTCTCTCTCTCTCTCTCTCACAGCTGTGG
>NW_026306025.1:0-275 GCF_001194135.2 Octopus bimaculoides | reverse complement strand
ACCTGAACTAGAGAAGGAGTTTCAGGTATGGAAGCAAGGTCTAGAATCAAAGGGCCTTAGAGTGAATCTAGCAAAAACCAAAGTCTTTAGTAAGTATGACAAATCACAAATCCCTTCAGGTAGAGCAATTATGGAGTGACTTTTAGGGCTTATAAATCTAATATTCTCCTATCCTTCCTTAATACCGGTTCCCATATGCTATTCGTATCTGCACTCGGTCTGCTTAGGAAGTTGTTGTGTCCTAGCATATGTGTTGCTTCTTTTAGTTTTCGTAT
>NW_026306024.1:0-206 GCF_001194135.2 Octopus bimaculoides | reverse complement strand
TGTTTTGTTTTGTTTACATTCGAAGAGTACATAGGTAAAGATGAGTTTTTTTGATTTTTTTCAGTTTATTTATTTATTAATTTAATATATAATGTACAATATATACATATATATATGAGTGTATGTAGGTATAGTTACAATATAGATAAGTGTAGTGTGGAATTACCGTATGTTTGAGTTAGAATTTTATTGAAGGTGTTTTTTTT
>NW_026306023.1:0-200 GCF_001194135.2 Octopus bimaculoides | reverse complement strand
GTATGTATGTATGTATGTATGCGTGTGTGAATGTATATATGTGTGTTTCTGTGTTGGTGTGTATGCATGCAAATATGTGTTGATGTATGTATGTTGATAGCTAGATAGGTAGGAATGTATGTACGTATGCATTCGTGTACTTTTTATATTTGCATAGCTATCTATCTATCTATCTATCTATCTATCTATCTATCTATCTA
>NW_026306022.1:0-211 GCF_001194135.2 Octopus bimaculoides | reverse complement strand
CAATATTTGAATGGAGATTTCAGGTTTAGCCATTTCTATCTACCATTTAGTAGAATATTCCGTTAGCATGTATAGCGATATTTGTCAATGTGTGTGTATAACAGTTTATATTTAATGTGTCTAGTGTCTAATTTGTGTTAAACCGAGTTAAGCGCTCATATAAATGTTAAACCATAAAATGAATAACTGGTTTGAAGCCAAATTTTCAAAA
>NW_026306021.1:0-648 GCF_001194135.2 Octopus bimaculoides | reverse complement strand
CAAACAAACAAACAAACAATCTCCTTAATCTTCTCGGCGAAGAAATACCGCAGCGCGAGACTCGGTGATTCCTCTATGACCGAGCATCGCCTAAAGTCAGGCGTTTAAAAGTTACGAGAAACGCCATTTTGGAGGCCAAAGAGCAGATAGATTTCGCTGGAACGCTGGAAAGAAAATGACCACGGTGTGTATACACACATTGCGCACATTGTATACACAGCATTATATAGACCAATTTTAACTAATAATATCAACATATCCCCTCGAGGGTTCACGTTGATAAGACAGGGGTGGGTGTTTATGCCAGTTGTTTGCTTTGCGCATGTCCATGTATCTGCACCTCGATCGTTTTTACGTATATATATATATATATATATATATATATATATTAATGTATGAATGTGTGTGTGTATGTGCGTGTAATTGCTGTTGACGTGTATGTATTCTTAATAAAGCTGCGATTTTCCAATAGCTGTGGTGAGTGTAACAGTATGTACGCACGCACACACACGTGTGTAAGTATATATGTATATACATGTTTAGGTATTTATACGTATTTATCAATGTACATATATATATATATATATGTATAGATATGTATATGTGTGTGTGTGTGTGTATATATATAGATATGTATATGTGTGTGTG
>NW_026306020.1:0-466 GCF_001194135.2 Octopus bimaculoides | reverse complement strand
TGCCTATGTGTGTGTGTGTGTGTGTTTGTGTGTGTGTGTGTGCAATCGTGCGTGCGTGCGTGTGTGCATTGTAAGTGTATGTGTGTGCGTATTTGTGTCTGCATGTGTATGTGTGTGGTGTGCGTATGTGTGCGTGTGTGTCTGTGAGTGTACCAAGCCCCGCCAAATGAATGGGGTTATCTCAAGTAGCAACTTAAGACATTCAGTTGGAAACTGGATGCTGTATCTCCGTCGCGCTAAGATATAAATATAAATATATATATATATATATATGTGTAAATACTTAATAGGAATCAAGTGTCTTCCTAAAGACGCCCTCTTTAATGTATCCACTAGAAACTATTTCCTCTTTTGTTGCCTTAACTGTTCTAGTTTTCATTCAATCTTAAAATATTTTAACACTCTACTACTTTTCAGACTAACGCTTATATTTAACAAGGCATGTTCAAGTTTATCTATCTATCTA
>NW_026306019.1:0-494 GCF_001194135.2 Octopus bimaculoides | reverse complement strand
CCCGTGTGCACATGCGGGTATGAGTGCGTGTGTAGTTGATTACATCTGCGGTGCTGTATCACCAACAAGGGAATGAATCTAAGTTAGAATATCTTCAGCTAATCCTATAAAAGAGGTTCTCCTTCGTCGTGCTTCTTGACATAATCCGATAAAATACGAAAACTCGAACCTAGACCTTCAGGTGGTTGCCTAGGCTCACAGCAGCCCTTATTTAATATCAATAATTCAGTTGTCAATGCTCTAACTAACAATATCGTATCATTATGCAATATTCTTTTAATATTCAACATTATCTTGTTTGTAGTCTTATTTTCTTTTTGGCCGGTTTCAAGGCAGAAATGTGCGATCACTGATGAGTCTTCAATGAGCACCGAAACGAATTGGTTCGGTCCTTTTGCATAGGCACATGTACGCGCGCACACACACACATGTATGCATATCTATATCTATCTACATATATCTATATCTTATTTCTTTATTGCCCACAAGGGGAT
>NW_026306018.1:133-250 GCF_001194135.2 Octopus bimaculoides | reverse complement strand
TGTAATTTGTCTATATAAATTAGTAAGTATATATATATAAGTGTATATATGTATATTTATGTATATGTATATATATGTGTATATATATGTATATATGTATATGTATATATGTATATG
>NW_026306018.1:0-123 GCF_001194135.2 Octopus bimaculoides | reverse complement strand
ATGTATATGTATATGCATGTTTTTTCTGTGTATATATGTGTATTTTTATACGTATGTATATATGTATGTATGTGTGTATCTATATAATATGTATATTTGAGAACATGGAAGGGTGAGTGTGTA
>NW_026306017.1:0-473 GCF_001194135.2 Octopus bimaculoides | reverse complement strand
TATATATATATATATATGTATATATATATCTGTATATATATATATATGTAAATACTATATGAATATATATTTATATATAAGTTGCCATTATTGTATTTCTAATACATTGGTTTATGTATACTATATGTCATATCTTTATACTGTGTGTTTCTTGATCCTCACTGGTAGGCTGCTGATTTAAAATAAAGTGTTAAATGCTTTTGTTATGTCAAGTAGTGGCTCCAGTTCTCTGTAGCCACTGAATTCGATGAGTTTATAAAGGGATTGGCTGCTTATTTCTCTGGGATTGGTCAAACTGATGCAAACACCACTGATGAGATCTCAAAATGGCTTGAAAATTGATTCAGGCAGTTCATAAATTTATTCACTCTTTGGAGAAATAGTTATATTTGCCATGTTTATATTTCCACTACATGTGTTCAAACACACACACACACACACACACACACACACACACATTTACACACATATGT
>NW_026306016.1:0-241 GCF_001194135.2 Octopus bimaculoides | reverse complement strand
ATATATATATATATATGCGTGTATGTGTCTGTATGTGATTATATACATACGCATATGCACGTGTGCGTATGTATAGTTTGGACCGAGATCAATCTCAAAGTAATTATATTGCATAACACAGAAATACAATTCCAGAAACGTCGTCCAGTATTGACAGTTGCGCATGGGCTTCTGTATGCACATATGTGCGCGCGTATGCTTGATCATAAGTGTATAAAAGTCCATATATATATATATATAT
>NW_026306015.1:0-228 GCF_001194135.2 Octopus bimaculoides | reverse complement strand
TATATATATAATTTTATCCTTTTATTCGTTTCAGCCATGCGGCTGCCGTGATGTTGGTGCATCACTGTGGTCTTACTGATTTATTCGGTCTGGGAGGTTTCACACCACCACTCCTGTTTGTGCCTTTGTCCCAGCTGTTGGGCCATTTAGTGTATAAGGGAGTATGAATTCTGCTGCTTTCGTCCGTACCTCATGTCGGGCCGTTGGTTCATCCGGTATGGGGGGGGG
>NW_026306014.1:0-214 GCF_001194135.2 Octopus bimaculoides | reverse complement strand
CACTTTCGATAGTCTCTGTAACTCGATGGCGAGGTCCTAGCTATTTTTTATATACCTCTCATATTTCATCATTTGGGACTGTAAAATCAACTATCTGGCACTTAGTATTCTCTTTATCTATTATCACTAAATCAGGCCTTCTAGCTACTATTATTCTGTCAGTCTGAATGTTAAAGTTCCATAACATCTTATATTTTTTACTTTCTAGTACTTT
>NW_026306013.1:0-548 GCF_001194135.2 Octopus bimaculoides | reverse complement strand
CTAGGATCCATTGTCCCCTTTGGTATGGTCTCTATGGCTGGAGGCCCTTCCTAATGGTGACCACTTTGAGTGTATTGGGTGATTTTTAAGTGGCACCAGCATCAGCAGCATTGGGGATCACCAAATAACTGGCCAGATAAAGATCCACTCAGCTGGCAGAGGGAGTGGAACTGATGGGAATGGCTTTGTGCCAGTTGAGAGGTTAATGTATAACAGCAGGAGAGAGACAAGTGTCTTACTATAGAGGAGATACTTAACGATTCCAGTAGGAAAAGAAAGGAGAGAATGACAGACATATAGAGAGAAATACATGGTGTTGGAGATATATAAGGACCTACTCGAAAGGTAGTGGTGGTGATGGAGAAATACAAATGGCATAGAGAATAGAGGGTGTGTGTGTTACTACATCCTTGCCTTCACACTGTGTGATAGTTGTAAACGAGTGTCACTGCCATACAAGCAGTGTCCATCTCAAATCTGCCACAAAACCATATCTGGTCATGGGGAAATATCTTACTTTGAAACAGGTGAATGTTGGCAACAGGAAA
>NW_026306012.1:0-1060 GCF_001194135.2 Octopus bimaculoides | reverse complement strand
TTTCAGAAAACAACAATTATAAAAGTAACAGTCAACATTCAGAAAAATATATACTTGTAAAATCTAACACTTCATTTTCTGAGTTGAGATTCGAAACTGAATCTAAGGATTCTCACTCAGCTGATCCACCACTGGTTGAACAGGCTCAAAAGAAATTTCTTTGTCCTGTCAAAAAGTGATAGATGGATTTCCATTCGCCCTCCAGCCTGGGCTGTGTCACTGAAGGTTCAACTGGACAGCAGGCAACCTCCACAGGTAGAAATTACTCCTATGGTATGTCTGTTCTTCTAGTTAGGATGACCATTATAAATACAGCCAGACACACGACAGATAAGCAGATGGCTAGCAACAGGCAAGCAGGCAACAATGGGTTTCTTTCAGTTTCCACCTGCCAAATCCACTCACAAGGCTTCAATTGGCTCAGGGCTAGAGCAGAAGACATTTGCCTAAGGTACTGTGTAATTGAATTGAACCCATGACCACATAGTTGGGAAGCAAGCTTCTTAATCACACAGCCACACCTGTGCTTATATATAAATATTCAAAAATATGCAGAGTAAATGAATAATTGCATTCTCTCTGAAATGGCTGTCACTGCAGAATTTTTATTTTTGAAAAAAAAAAATGGTAAAATGAAATAAGAAATATGTATTGTTTAAGACAAAGACAAATGAAAAAAAATTAAGTTGACGCTATAAAGTGTTTCGTTTGTTGATCTTCCTGATCTTGGAGTACAGAATCCCTTCTTCCTGACCAAACTATTGTAAAAAAGAAAAAAAAACAACCCAAAAACATGCGGAATACCCATGAATTACAAAGAGGTTACTTTCATGCATCACAGCCTGTAGGTACAAAGTGACCATACAATTTATGGCCAGACTTTCTAGTGATTTCTTGGCAAGAGAATCTCCTTAGCCATGACTCTTCAATTGAAAGCTATACGTAGTAACTGTATCTTTCTGTTGGTGAATGAGCCCAGGTTGCTGTTCATTGCAGGATACTTTTGAGGCCTACCTGGATGGAGGTAGCATAAGTCTAATTAATTAGAAGGAAGTTAATT
>NW_026306011.1:0-245 GCF_001194135.2 Octopus bimaculoides | reverse complement strand
TGTACAAGCATACATGTATGTATGCTTGTACATACGTGCGTATGTATATACTTTTATATATATATATGTACAGATATGCGTATGGGTAAGCCAGCACATATATACGTATGTATATACATATATATGTGTGTATGTGTGAGAGTGTGTGTGTGTGTATGTATGTATGTATTATGTAAGTGCGTGTGTGTGTATGTATGTGTGCGTGAGTGTTCGTGTGTACAAGCATACATGTATGTATGCTTGTA
>NW_026306010.1:0-593 GCF_001194135.2 Octopus bimaculoides | reverse complement strand
ATATATATATATATATATATATATATATATATATACACACATGAAAATAACCTACAGATATATGAATATATATATTCACATAAATACATGCCAATATATACATATATACATACACACACACATTTAATATTTACATACACAATCTAAAAGTACATGTACTATGCATACATACATGAAATAAAAATCAAAGAAACTATTACAAACCATTTTTTGTATCATCATTCTGAAAAGGCAGGTGCTGAATAACATCAAATAAAACACTTGAAGAAAATTCCATTATTTAAAATCTTTCACCAGGAAAAAACTAATTAAGCAAATGTAAATATTCTCCTGCTATTTGAACCTCCTTTTTTTTTTGTGTGTATTTGTATTTGTTTTGATTTCTGTATTACAGCAATTTCACAGACAACTATCAAAGGGCAGAATAAAATACCATTTAAGATTTTAAAAAGACTATAATGACTATAAAAAATATAACATTGCTCCGTTTTCTGGAACTAAGGCCTAATTACATTTTTCTTCTTAATTTTTTTTTTTCTTTACTTTCAATGATAAATTAGGCTACGCTAGTGTTTATCAGAAGGCTTATATAA
>NW_026306008.1:0-278 GCF_001194135.2 Octopus bimaculoides | reverse complement strand
AAGAATATTGATTTTAAAGTTTTGACACAAGGCCAGAGAGCTCGAGGTAGTGGGTATTTCAATTAACTGGTGCTTATTTTCTCCACCCTTAAAAGGATGAAAGCAAAATCAACTGAGGCAGAATTTAAACTCAGAACATTAAACCGCAAGAAATGCCGCTAAGCATTTTGTGCAATGTGCTAACAATTCTGCCAGTTCACCGCTTTAATATGTATAAGAAACTTGATCTGAAACGTTAGCTGAATGCCAGCCAGTTTGGGGAAGTGGGTAAGTTGATT
>NW_026306007.1:0-216 GCF_001194135.2 Octopus bimaculoides | reverse complement strand
CAAGCACACACACACATACACACGCGTACACGCACACATACACACACACACATATATATATATCAAGGCGGGTTTCTCTCAGTTTCCGTTTATCAAATCCACTCTCAAGGCTTTAGTCATGCCGAGGCTATAGTAGAAGACACACGCCCAAAGTGCCACGCAGTGATACTGAACCCAGAACCATGTGGTTGGTAAGCAAGCTTCTTTCCACACAGC
>NW_026306006.1:0-1739 GCF_001194135.2 Octopus bimaculoides | reverse complement strand
TTGCTGTGGTGCTCTTTTGGTTACTGTATTGAAAGTGTTTTGCGTAGGATATGTGTAGTACCCAGTAGTGCAATCTTCTGTATGTTATATATATTTGTAAGTCCTGGTGTTTTTGTTATGTATTTGTCTGAATATTTTTTGATTATACCTAAGGCGCCTACTATGATAGGAATTGTTTCTATTTTTAGATTCCACATTCGAGTTACCTCTATTTCCAGGATTTTGTATTTTGAAAGTTTCTCCATTTCAGTCAGTAGATTGAGGCGCCATGCTGGGGCACCGCTTTGAAGAATTTTTAGTCGAATGAATCAACCACATACTTCTTTTTTTAAGCCGGCTATTTATTCTATCGATAACTTTTGTCGAACAGTTAAGTTACGTGTACATAAACACACCGACACTGGATATCAAGCTGTTTTGGGGGACAAACACAGTCACAAGTACACACACATACACGCACATACATAGATTTACATATTTACGACGGGTTTCTCTCAGTTTTCGTCCACCAAATCCACCTACAAAGTCTTTGGTCGGCCCGTGACTATATTAGAAGACACTTGCGCAAGGAGCCACGCAGTGGGACTGAGCGTAGAACAATGAGGTTGTGAAGCAAGTGTCTTACCACACAACCACGCCTTTATCATATTATTTCATATTATATGATATCAAATATTATATATCAACAAAGCTTCTACATTTTCTCTCAACCCGCTGAGAATATCAACTGAATACTATCTCAAATGGCAGTCGAACTAGCCATCACAAAAAATTCAGACACATTAGTTAATATGGCTTTGTGTTACTATCTCATTCTAATTCTTTTTCACCATCTTTTTGTCTTCTTCCACCCACATCTTTTTCTTATTTTTGTTCTATTTTGGCCTATTTTTCTTTTTTTTTGTCAGTTTCTTCTTCTTTTCCTCCCTTTCCTCCCCTTCTTTCTTTTTCATTTTGCTGTGGCTGTGGTTTTTACTTTTTTCTTCATCCTTTTCTTGTTACCTTCCTCCTCCTCTGCCTCCTCTTTCTCTTCCTCAGCGTTCTCTTTTCTCCACCTCTACCTTCTTCTTCTTCTTCTTCTCTTTCTCCTCCTCCTCTTCTACCTTCCTCTTCTTCTCCTCCTCCTCCCCTCCTTCGTCTCCTCCTCCTCTACCTTCTTCTTCTTCTTCTTCTTTTCCTCCTCCTCCTCTCCTACCTTCCTCTTCTTCTTCTTCTCCTCCTCCCCTCCTTCTTCGTCTCCTCCTCTACCTTCTTCTTTTCCTCCTCCTCCTCCACCTTCTTCTTTTCCTCCTCCTCCTCTCCTACCTTCCTCTTCTTCTCCTCCTCCTCCTCCTCCCCTCCTTCTTCGTCTCTTCCTCCTCTACCTTCTACTTCTCTTCCTTCTCCTCTACGTCCTCCCCTCCTTCTTCTTAGTCATCTTTTTCTTTAACTTCTTCGTTCTCATCTATTTTCCTCCTCCCACCTTCTGTGCCTCTTTCTTATTCTCTTTCTCCTTCCCTTCTTCTTCATCTTCTCCTTTTCTCCCTCCCTCCTCTTTCCCCTTCACATTCTTCATCTGCTTCTTTCTGTTTCTCCACCCCTTCCTCCACCTCTTCTCTTCTCCCCTTCTCATCCTTCTTCCTCTTCTTCCCACTCTTAGTCATTCTCCTTCTCCTTCATTTACTTCTTCCTCCTCCTCCTCCTCCTCCACCACCTCTTTTTCTCCGCTTCCTTTTCTTTCTCATTCTTTTCCTTCTTCT
>NW_026306005.1:0-228 GCF_001194135.2 Octopus bimaculoides | reverse complement strand
TTTTGTTAATTTTTGGAATGTTTACAGTCGAGTAATTCAGAAATTGTCTCGGACAAACATTGCTCTTCAGGGGTTTCACTCAGCATTGCGCACATTAATAACAAGAAAGCACCCAAACATCTGGAGGCTTATTGATGCTCTTCGAAAAGAGAATCCCTTACACAGACCAAAATTATTTATGCTCAAAGAGGAGATAATCCACAGAAAAAGAGAAAATACCAGTCAATA
>NW_026306004.1:0-406 GCF_001194135.2 Octopus bimaculoides | reverse complement strand
GGTGCTTCTTGCATCCTCTTCAGTGGTCGTTCACTCTGTCTGTTATTGGAGCTCTGTATGTTTATATGTGTGTGTGTGTATATATGTATTATATTATGTATGCGTGTGTATGTGAGCCTCTAATACATTTCTACTGCTGAAAGCTAACCACATCAGAGCTTCATCTCACTCTCTCCCATGGGCTCTGATAATAGCACAGCTTCTTTGCCAAAACTTCTCTGCTGCTAACATAATACTCTATTTTTATATTTGTAAAGTAGAATTTGATTGATTAGACTCACTATATTTGATGAATTTCTCAGTTTTCAAAATTTTAGCCTATAATCTAACTTTTTCCAGCAGATTTTTATTCTGAGAAATAAAAAAAAAGTTAAGATTAAAAAGAAAAGAGAAAAATTAAAAGAAG
>NW_026306003.1:0-1012 GCF_001194135.2 Octopus bimaculoides | reverse complement strand
TATATATATATATATATATATATCTTGTAAATTCATCTTGGTAATCCATGACAATTTTGTGCAAACAGCAACTTATCCTGCATTCCATATTTGAGATGTAGAAGGTTGATTTTGGTGGTCAAAAGTATTAGTATTAAATTTTCATTTGTATAACTGGAAGATACCAATTTAAATTTTAAAATTTAAATAATGTTTTTGCTAAACATTATTATTGCACTTCCTTGATTTGAATTTTAAACTTTAAAGAATTCATTCATACATTTCTATATATACATATTTTTTTAATGCCCATTATTCCGATAATTCTGCATTTTTAGTTACACTTTTTCCATGAAAGGAGATAAATTTTTAATTCCACAACGTATTTGTAGTGGCATAGCGCGGATTCGAACCTTGATTGTCAAATTTCACTTAACACTTTAACAGCGCTTTTCTCATGGTAAAACAATAGTTTTTCTCTGAATGACAGCAGTTATACATTTCCCAGATGCCTTCGCTAAGCAGAATAATGCCTTTGCCACTTGACCCTTCTAACCTCTTCTAGGTCACTAGGGGCTGGAATGGAGATAACAGACCTCCAACGAAATCATTTGTTCTCAACAATATGTCTATCCTTCTAGCTGATTTTCGATAGTTATAAAAACAAGAACTCCGTAAGCTAAAGGTAGTTACTGAGAGCGACCACCAGTGAGTGTGAAAATTATTGCAGTT
Organism: Octopus bimaculoides; assembly: GCF_001194135.2. Classification (NCBI taxonomy): domain Eukaryota; kingdom Metazoa; phylum Mollusca; class Cephalopoda; order Octopoda; family Octopodidae; genus Octopus; species Octopus bimaculoides. Next base: position 301 of record NW_026306003.1, on the reverse strand, counting down.
TCTTCCTTTCATTCTTAAACATTAAACACTTCATTCATATATTTATATACATATATACTACATTTATATATTATCTTTAATAAATTAGCCGTCATAAAATTCACCTTTAAAATGCCACGACGAGTCAGAGTACTTTCTTGCAAGCCTCCGAAAACCTCTCTCACCAACCTCCAACAATCTCTCCCTCCTCCAGCTGACAGATTTTTGTACTTTTTTGCGACGGAAAATAGCTTTCATGGCAGTTATATACAAAATTGCTTTCTTATATCAGAGTAATAAGGCGTTTCAAAAGAACATCTTT
>NW_026306002.1:0-298 GCF_001194135.2 Octopus bimaculoides | reverse complement strand
ATAAAATTATTTTAGCATTTTCTACCTTGTCTTATTTTCCTGATATATATGTGTCTGTGTGTGTGTGTGTGTGTGTGTGTGTGTGTATTTTTCATATTTTACTGGTCTCATCTAGAGGTTGAAACCATGTTGTGGCATCGACCGTCCGAGTCAGTAGGTATGTTTTCTGTATTGCTTCTGGTGATATAGAGATTTGGACTCCTTCCGCGATGTGAGTTCATCTGGCATCACATAAAAATTTCTCCAGACATTCTTTGAAGACCTCTACACCATCACTTCGCATATCCCTAAGACTGTT
>NW_026306001.1:0-455 GCF_001194135.2 Octopus bimaculoides | reverse complement strand
TTCACCTTCTACACATTGTCATAATCAATATTTCCCACCCTTATTTTTTAATATATTTATTTATCACTATTATTATTGTTATTATTATTACTATGTATGTGGTGTCTGCCATGAAAATTAAAGCTATTTAACCAATTATTTCAGCTGTACACACACACACACTTTCATTTTCGGCTTTCCTTATAAGGAACGACTCGGTGATGTTTGTTTGAAGGTGGAATAGAGGTGTTAACGCTCATACAAGTAGGCCTTACCTTCAATCTTCAATCACCAAGATAAGATCACACACACACACACACGCATATATATATATGTGTGTATATATTTATGTATATATAAATCTATAAATATACATATACACACACATACAGACACATGCATATATATATGTGTGTATATATGTATGTATATATAAATATATAAATATACATATACACACACACTCACACACACAC
>NW_026306000.1:0-339 GCF_001194135.2 Octopus bimaculoides | reverse complement strand
CGCCGCACAAACGGCGACCACACCTGTTCACCGTCGTCTATGAAGCGCCGAAGATGTCGCAGTCTCAGCGCATGTCTGTGCATCATCAACCACGGAATACCCAGCCCTCCATTTAGCGGCTGTTGCCAGCAAATGGATCGCCTAACCATCGGAACGCTTCCCTTCCACAAGAAGCGGAAGAGTATGCGTTCCAGTTTGGTGATGGTAGGGTCGGGACAAGGCACGACTTTCAGATGGTATTCGATGACGGATGCAATGTACGCGTTCGCCACCGCCGCCCGACCTTTTATGGATAGCTTCCTCTCGGCCCATTGCCGGGTGAGAGTGACCACCCTAGTC
>NW_026305999.1:0-218 GCF_001194135.2 Octopus bimaculoides | reverse complement strand
CACACACACACACACACACATATATATATATATATATATATATGTGTATAGTAACAAAAGGGAAAGAACAGTTTTATATTTAAGAGTTGAGGAATTATGTATATTATTTACATTATTTACATTATTTACATCTGACGGATATCAGTCCTCATCTTGTTTGTTGTTAACACAACGTTTGGCTTCTGCGTTCCAAAATTACTTCCGGGGACATATATATA
>NW_026305998.1:19181-19540 GCF_001194135.2 Octopus bimaculoides | reverse complement strand
TGTATGTATGTATGTATGTATGTATGTATGTATGTAGTGTGCGTGTGTGCGCGTGTTTTGTACGTCTACGTGACTGAGTGGTAATTTTCGTTGCTGGGAATGTGTGCAAGTCTATTTACACCTTTCGTTTGGTTTCACGAAACACGTGTCTGTATATGTGTGAAGATATCTATTCGTTCTAATCTTCTCCGATGACGACGTCGCACGAAATAGCTATACACACACGCGCAGATGTATTATACATGTATATATATATATATATATATATATATTTATATATATATATTTGTGTGTATACATATGCATACAGACAGATACATATATATGCGTGTATACACATACACACACACACACACACA
>NW_026305998.1:18710-19023 GCF_001194135.2 Octopus bimaculoides | reverse complement strand
GTATTCATAGGTATATACTAATATCTATCTATCTATCTATCTATCTATCTATCTATCTATCTATCTATCTATCTATCTATCTATTGCATGTTTATTCATACTGTGTGTATGATGCATATATATATATATATATATATATTTATATATATATATTTGTGTGTATACATATGCATACAGACAGATACATATATATGCGTGTATACACATACACACACACACACACACACACACACACACATATACTTATATACAAAATGATTTCCGTATGCATGATTGCTTACATCTATACATACATATTCAGAGAGAGAGGGAG
>NW_026305998.1:17271-18680 GCF_001194135.2 Octopus bimaculoides | reverse complement strand
GAGAGAGAGAGAGAGAGAGAGAGAGAGAGAGAGAGAGAGAGAGAGGGAGAGAGTGGGGGAGAGAGAGATTTGTTTTTGAAGAAAGAAGTTGTTTGCGAGAAGTTTCGAAAATTGAATGTGTACCGAAGTGTGATGAGAATAATTTCCTAACGATGTAATAAAACAAACAACAAACAACAAAAACGCAACAAAGAATCAAAAACAGTCACAATTCAAACAACAAACAACCAAAGAAAAAAAACAAAACGGAAACAGTAGCAGTCTCAGCAACAACAACAACAAAAGAAGAAGAAGAAGAGGAACAACAACAACAACAACAACAACAACAGCAATAATAGAGCTAACGACAATAATGATAGCAACGAAAAATAAGAAGAAAAGAAAAAGACAAAAAACAAAATAAACCGGCTGCGTCGAAATGTATTTACAAAATACATTCGTTGATTTATTGATTAACATTCGTTGATTAGATGATGCTAATTAGAAGAAGAAACATTAGATTGACACAAAAATTGCACCTGATTGCAATATTAAAAATGGCGAATGAAACAATCCAATTGAAAAAAGCCGCATTTTCGTCTCTTATCGTCTGCTTGTGCAAATATCCCCACTTAGCGAGTTTTCTACCAATGAAATTTCAACCAATTTGTCGAAGATTGAAATATGCCATCCAATCATTGCGACAATAATGATAATAAAACTCGCTTGCCTAATGATGTTGATGATGATGTTGATGATGATTGGTTACAAAGATGATTTTTCACGATGCTGACGACGACAACGACGACGAACGACGTTGATAATGGTAGTGATAATGATGATGATGATGATGATGATGATGCTGGTAATTAGGTTAATTGCTATGGTGATGAAACAAGATAAGTTCTTAAAGAGATAAATTCATCAGATTTCTTTCATTCTTTCTTTGCTTCTTTCATCTTTCTTTCCTTTTTTTTGTTCCTTTGTATCTATCAACCTATCTATCTATCTATCTGTCTGTCTGTCTGTCTGTCTGTCTGTCTGTCTCAGTCTATCTGTTAGTCTGTTTGTCTGTCTGTCTGTCTGTCTGAATGTTTGTCTTTCTATCTATCTGTTTCCCTCTTCCTCCCCCCTCTCTCTATCTCCATCTGTCTGTCTGTCTGTCTGTCTGAATGTCAGTCTGTCTGTCTGTCTGTCTGTCTGTCTGTTTGTATGTCTTGTCTGTCTGTCTGTCTGTTTCTTTATCTACCTTAAGGCTTCTTTTTCTTTTCTTCTCTTTTTCCTTCTTTTCTTTCTTTCTTTCTTTCTTTCTTTCTTTCTTTTCCTTCCTTCTTCCTCTTCTTTCTTTCCTCCTCTCCCACAGCCATTCTCTCTCTCTCCATCTCTCTCTCTCTCCATCTCTCTCTCTCTCCATCTCTCTCTCTCTCTCC
>NW_026305998.1:13606-14697 GCF_001194135.2 Octopus bimaculoides | reverse complement strand
CTTCTTCTTCTTCTTCTTCTTCTTCTTCTTCTTCTTCTTCTTCTTCTTCTTCTTCTTCTTCGTCTTCTTCTTCTTCTTCTTCTTCTTCTTCTTCTTCTTCTTCTTCTTTTCCTCCTCCTGTTCTTACACTCTCCTATACTCCTATACCTGGTGAGCGTTCTCTCTAGGTCTTCTCTCCGCCCCCATCCCTTTCTTACGCTTCCTTTCACCTAACCCCTCCTCTCTACATAACCCCAATTCATTTAACGAACCTTTTTCTCCCTATATAAAAACAATATCAAAGGTAATGAGTCCTTCACTGGTAAAACAAACCGAGAATCAAATCCGAGAGTCAAAACCGAGAGTCAACTCTGCGGAATATTAACTCAGAACGTAAAAACGGACAACGTAAAACACGGACAACGTAAAGACGGACGACGTAAAGACGGATAACGTAAAGACAGACAACGTAAAGACGGACAACGTAAAACACGGACAACGTAAAGACGAATGACGTAAAGACGGATAACGTAAAAACGGATAACGTAAAGAAGGACGCCGTGAAGACGGACAACGTAAAGACGGACAGCGTGAAGACGAACGACGTAAAGACGGACAACGTAAAGTCGGACGACGTAAAGAAAGACGCCGTGAAGACGGATAACGTAAAGAAGGACGTCGTGAAGACGGACAACGTAAAGACGGACGACGTAAAGACGGACAGCGTGAAGACGAACGACGTAATGACGGACAACGTAAAGAAGGACGCCGGGAAGACGGATAACGTAAAGACGGACGACGTAAAGATGGATAACGTAAAGACGGACACCGTGAAGACGAACGACGTAAAGACGGACAACGTAAAGAAGGACGCCGGGAAGACGGATAACGTAAAGAAGGACGCCGTGAAGACGGACAACGTAAAGAAGGACGCCGTGAAAACGGACAACGTAAAGACGGACGACGTAAAGACGGATAACGTAAAGACGGACGACGTAAAGACGGACAGCGTGAAGACGGACAACGTAAAGAAGGACGCCGTGAAGACGGATAACGTAAAGAAGGACGCCGTGAAGACGGACAACGTAAAGAAGGACAGCGTGAAGACGGAC
>NW_026305998.1:12156-13247 GCF_001194135.2 Octopus bimaculoides | reverse complement strand
GTAAAGACGGACAACGTAAAGAAGGACGCCGGGAAGACGGATAACGTAAAGAAGGACGCCGTGAAGACGGACAACGTAAAGAAGGACGCCGTGAAAACGGACAACGTAAAGACGGACGACGTAAAGACGGATAACGTAAAGACGGACGACGTAAAGACGGACAGCGTGAAGACGGATAACGTAAAGAAGGACGCCGTGAAGACGGACAACGTAAAGACGGGCAACGAGAAGACGGACAACGTAAAACACGGACAACGTAAAGACGAACGACGTAAAGACGGACGACGTAAAGACGGACGATGTAAAACACGGACAACGTAAAGGCGGAGAACGTAAAGACAGACGACCTAAAGACGAACAACGTAAAGGCGGATGACGTAAAGACGGAGAAGGTGAAGATGGACGACGTAAAGCGATGGAGGAGGGACAAACACAGACACATAAACATACAGACACACACAAACATATATATATATATACAACATGTCTCCCGGTTACTTCTAACAGACACACAAACACACAAGGCTAAAAGAAAATACATGCACACGGTGCGCGTGCGCCACACACACGCACGCACACACACACATGCGCGCACACACACACATGCGCGCACACACACTGATCACACTCACATAATACATACATATACACGCTGGTAGATATTAAAACATCCCCCCTCTCACTAACACATTCACAGCAATGCTGTTGTGTCTGCTGTCTATTCTATTCAGAATAAGTTGAATCAGCCGAAGACCGTTTTTAATTACCTTTTTAACCCCTTATCCTAATTAAATCAATTAAAACTTAATTGTATTTTAGTTCACCATTAAAATCGAAAAAATTACTGGGGGTGGCGTGTCGGGTAACAGTGAGAGTGGAAAAAATCCCTCAGGGGTCATATTTGTCCCTTTTCATTGAAAATAATGTCATCGAGAGAGACGATATTGTCAATGTGAAAAAGGGCTGCAAATGAGAAACAGAGCTTTTAGAGTTTTTAATTTGGTTTCAACGATTTTACAACACACCCATACACACACTACTCATTACACATCCATATAAAATACACACACACACACACACACACACACACA
>NW_026305998.1:10038-11875 GCF_001194135.2 Octopus bimaculoides | reverse complement strand
AACAAAAAAACAAAAAAAAACAACAAAGTGAGGACGTGATATGGATAGTATTATTGGACGCTCAGGAAAGGAAAGAGAGAGTGTATGACGTTTCGGGCGTAGCCCTTCGTCGGAAAGATGGAAAGTTCGGAGAATGGAAGAACGGAGAAAGAGGAAAATGGTACCGATGCCCACGAGGTTACATGATGAAAATATATATATATATATATATATATATAAAGAGGGAGAGAGAGAGAGATTGACAGATATGTATGTATGTATATGTAATGATATGTTGGCGGAAGTGACAGGTTCAAAGGACCATTGTTATCAGTCACCGTAGACTAAAGAACCCTCGGCAAGAAATCTAAGAGTAAAGATTCTGATCCATTCCTTAATCCATTCCATACATCTAACCTTCTATATCGGTCTCTCTTTAACTAGCGGAACCACACCGCTTTCTCTAGTTAATGTGTAAACCACTGGGCGAAACAACATGTATTTTGTCGGGTTCATGGTTACACATGAGGATATAAGTGTATGTTATAAACACATACACACCACATACATGCATACATACATACATACATACATACATGCAGATACACACACAAACACACACAAACACATATATATATACATACATATACATACATGTATACATATATATACATATATATATATAAATATATATACATATATATATATATATACATATATACATATATACATATATATACGATATTTGTATGTATATATATACATATACATATCTTTATATATATGTGTGTCTGTATATAATTACACATACTCGCACACATATATGCTTTTGATTTTGTCTAAAGTGAAAACATTGTAGTTTTAAAAAATAATACAAGTCGATAGTTTGTACTTTTACCTCGAATTTCAATATTTCGAGGTTAGGAGCTCTTCTTCAGGAAATATTTGGAGAAATTGTGATGTGAACTGTCTTCTCTGTCCTGTAATTTGTGTACATGAAGGCTATGTATGTGTGTATGTACAAATATGTTTATGTATAAATGTGTGTATGTATGTATATGTGATTGTGTGCAAGTGTCTCTGTGTGTGTGTCTATGGGTGTACTAATTTATATGTTTGCGCACTGTGTTTCTGCGCATACTTTGTAAACAAATATTTTCCCCATGAAAATAATGCAATCTTAAATATTTATAAATCATTCATTTACTCGTTGATATGTATACACACACACACACACACACACACACACACACACACACACACACGCACACACACGTACACACACACACACACACACACACACATGTATAGATTCTGTGAATTCTTCTCCGTGTACATCCATGGTTCTGTTGCTGTAGATATATAAAAGGTTCTTGGTTAGAAAAAAAAGACAAAACAAATAAATACCGAAAAGGAAAAGAAAAACCAACTTGAGTGTGTGTGTGTGTGTGTGTAAATCCACAGAGATATCTGTGCGTATACATATTTAAGAATATATTTATATGCATAGATTCATGTGGTATATTTTCTGCACACTCACACATGCGCGCATATGTAAGTATGCATAAATATTTAATCACTATTCCATGTGAAGAGCTGTTTTTTCAACGATTATAGCGAAATCTTCCTTCTCTCTTTCTTATGCACACAGTTCTCTTACATCCCTTCTCTCTCTCTCTCTTTCTCTATATTTACATGTCTGTCTGTCTGTCTGTCTGTCTATCCATCCATCCATCTGTCCATCCATCTATCCATCCATCCATCCATCTATCTATCTATCTATCTATCTATCTATCTATCTATCTATCTATCTATCCGTCCATCCATCCATCTCTCTCTCTCTCTCTCTCTCTCTCCC
>NW_026305998.1:6806-9277 GCF_001194135.2 Octopus bimaculoides | reverse complement strand
TATATGTGTGTGTGTGTGTGTGTGTGTGTATTTGTATATATAGACACAGATATATGTATATCGTGATACACGCAGATATAATTATGCATACATACATACATACATATATACATACATACATACATACATACACACACACATTATATACATACATACATACATGTATATATGATATATACATGTTTATATGTTCTGTATATTGCGAAAGTATCTTAATGTAATCCTTACCGTTCTCTGAAAACCCTGACGATTTTCCTTATAAGGGATTTAAAATGCAAAATCATATTTTTATATATGTTTCGTAATTTTAATCTTATTTGAGAAATGAAACAATTGTTGGTTAATATGTTGATTAATTAACAGATTAATTTGTATCCATTAGATCTCTCTGTTTTCTAACTCAATAATGATGTTTGATATCTATAATATCTTCCGATATACTATGTAGTTTATACGTTGAAGAATTATCTCTTCAAAATTTAATATACTAAACCAGTGTATCTTGGATAAATATGCCTACAGCAGTTTTGAATATCCTCATTGCAACTATATATATGTGTCACAACACGACATCACACAACCCCACACCACTCCACCCCACCCCACACACACTAGCACTGGCCACTTTCCAGCAGCTGCACCATTATCCACACACCCAAACATTACAAACGTACATACATACACACACGCACACATCAACACGTCAAAGTCACTAGGCCCTATCAACACACACACTTACACACTCTCACATACACATACGCACGCACACCTTCGTTTTGGGATCACCAGTACTTTATTATCTCCCCGTCTTCCTAGCTCTCCTGTCCAATTACCATGATTGACCGCTAAATGCACAAGTTGTTTTTAAAATTCTCTCTCTGTTTATTTCATCGTCTTCCTTTCTGTTGAAGAGCGTAGGCTCGAAACATAAAAGACTTTCTTACCTTCCTGAGCGTTAAACTAATACACCTCTTTGTTGTTTATACACCTGTCGTCGTCTTTTCTTTTCTTGTAAATTTCAACTATATATATATATATGTATATATATATACATATATATATTCTTTCAGTTTCCATCTACCAAATCCACTCACAAGGCTTTGGTCGGTCTGTCGTAAACGCACACACACACACACACACACACACACACACGTGTGTGTGGCCTAATGGTTTCCATATTAAACGGCTGTATAATAGGGTATTTATTTTTTCTAAGTGGCTTACCAACCTGCTGTTTGTTAATGGTTCGACCTGGGTCAGACAGAGTCACAAACGTTCTTCGTGTTGGGGATGCGGGCTTCCGACAATGCAGAAGCCTGTGACCTTGTAGGTCTTTTTATACTACTAAGTAAGTTCTTTTCAACCTGCTTTTGCAGGTGTGGCCAGACGTGGCTGGGCGTGGCTAGGCGTGGCTAGGCGTGGCTAGGCGTGGCTAGGCGTGGCTAGGCGCAGGCAGGGCTGTGAAGTAAGAAGGTTGTTTCCCCAACCACATGCTTCCGGGTTCAGTCCCACTGTGGGATATCTTGGGCAAGTGTCTTGTACTATAGCTTCGGGCTGACCAAAGCCTTGCAAGTGGATTTGGTAGATGGAAACTGAAAGAAGCCCGTCGTATATATATATAGTTCATTGAACTGTCAGTGCAGTACAGAAGCTGTAGTCTACTAGGCTGAGGTAGTGTACACCAGCATCAACGGGACGATGCACATGCAGAAATACATCGGGGCAACAGAGATCTCCTTGTGATAGGGTTAACCAGCATACTCTTATAGGATCCAAGAAAATCGCAGTAGCATAACTTTAGTCACACATATATAATGATTAAAAGAGGATTATACACATAAAGTTTCACGATATAATAATATCTATCTATCTTTCTATCTATCTATCTATCTATCTATCTATCTATCTATCTATCTATCTATCTATCTAGCTCTCTCTCTCTATCTATTTAGCTATCTGTCTGTCTGTTTGTCTATCTATCTATCGTTAAGCTTCAGTCTAGTTTCCATGTATTTCATTCAACTCACAGTCGACTTATCTGCAGTTATAGTAGAAGACACACCCCAAAACCACTCCCAGCCACCCCCAGACCCACTCTCCCCAAAACTTTATCCCCTTGTCTATACAATTCGGCCACTTCTCTTTCCCCACCCGCTTCTAACCCAACTTGCCGACGGACGACTATCATGGAATCTTCACACGTGATTCCCCCTACGTAACCAACTTAAATTCCCATGCGCACTTACGCGCGCACACGCACGCACACACACACACACACACACACACACAAACACACACACACACACATACATACATAAATATGCAAGTATGTGTATGTGTCTAATTATTGATACACACCCAAACAAATACAACTCATAAATCTAAACATTCTTATCTGCAAACGAATGATACACGCGCACGCGCACACGGACCCACGCACCCACGCTCACATGTTTTATGACTTACTCCAA
>NW_026305998.1:5471-5959 GCF_001194135.2 Octopus bimaculoides | reverse complement strand
TATATATATATATATATATATATATGTGTGTGTGTGTGTGTGTGTCCCCGTATATCTTTTTTGTCGTCCGTTACGTTCTTATTCCGTTTTTGGGGTTTGTATATACATTTAGCGACGTACGTACACCATTTGCTCACCTTGTAAGTATTGTATCTAAATTCTGCTCAGCTTTTTTCTTCTTCTTTTAGTTCCCCTGATACTTCCTTCCTTCTTTTCTCTTTTCTTTTTCTCGCTCCCCCCTCTCTCACATATGTAGATCTATACATGTAAGTGTATAGAGTATGTGTGCATTTAAATTTGCAGACGTACATGTTTGCACGATAGTATGTATGTATGCATGTACATATGTATATGTATGCGTTGAAAAAAGAGGATAAAGAGAGAGAGAGAGAGAGAGAGAGAGAGAGAGAGAGGCAGAGTGTGAAGGTGTTTTCTGTAAAGTGTCAGTTATTCAACTGATTTTCTCGAAAATTGCGAGTTTCCCCCCT
>NW_026305998.1:3079-3552 GCF_001194135.2 Octopus bimaculoides | reverse complement strand
CTCTCTATATATATATATATATATATATACACATATATACACACCTTCTCGCCCTCACTTTGTCAATATTGGGCGGTTCTTATTGGGCAGGTTTTGTTTTCTAGTGATGAGATCTCGGCTTAGAGTGTTGGAGGCGCTGGTGATGGTGTATATGTGTGTGTATATATATGTATATATATGTGTGTGTGCCTCTGTGTGTGTGTGTGTGTGTGTGTGTGTGTGTGTGTTTGGGGGTTGTTATAAAAAGCACTGCTCTCGCTGTCAATTCTATTAGCTGGCTCACGACAAATAGCCTGTTTCCCATTCAAAAATCTGTTGTTACTGCTGTTGTTGTTGTTGTTGTTGTTGTGATTTTATATTATTTTCAATCCTCCATGTTGTCATCGTCATCGTCGTCGTCGTCGTCGTCGTCGCTTTATTTTGTTGCCGTTGTTCTTGTCGTTGCTGGTGTGATTTCATTTTCCACCATTATT
>NW_026305998.1:2006-2696 GCF_001194135.2 Octopus bimaculoides | reverse complement strand
AGTAAGGAACACGGATTTCCAGTTTCTTTCTCTCTTCTACAACCGCTTTCTTTCCTCATAGATTCCTCTCTTTCACTCGTTCCCCTCCCCTCTCTATCCATACTCACTCTCTCCCACCCTCACTCCACCCTATGTGTGTGTGTGTGTATATGTATATATATACACATATATATATGGATACATGTGTGTATATATATATATATATATATATATATATATATATATATATACACACATATATATATAAGGATATATGTATATATATACATATATATCATATATGTATATATATGCATGCGTGTATATGTATGCATATTTGTATGTATGGTATATATATGAATGTATATTTATGTCTATATATTTACGTATATATATGTGTGTGTGTATATATATATATATATGTAAATGCATATAAATATATACATATAAACACATATAAAGATGTATGTATGTGAATATATCTATAGATATGTGTGTATATATATAGATATGTGTGTATATATATATATATATATATATATATATATATGCAAATATACACTCACGCACACACACATATATATATATACATAGACATAGCAATGTGTACATACATATTCCTCTATCTACATACACATACATACACACACACACGCACATATACATGTCTACCTGTTTTCCCCCATCCCTCCTCTCCACCGCCCTACCACT
>NW_026305998.1:1199-1996 GCF_001194135.2 Octopus bimaculoides | reverse complement strand
TCACCACACGACCTCAGAATCTCCTGCAACTCTTCTGGATGGTCTCCTTGTTTAAGTTGGTGAGTGCAGCCATAATCTTTGCCATCAGTTCATCTTTGGTGTTACAAGGAGTTTTGTTGGTCTCTTGCTCAACTGCACCCGACACATAATAATCAAGGGAGTTGCAGTCTGGGGAGATAGGTGACCAGCCATTAGGGGTGATGTGGTCGCAGAAATTCTCTCACAGCCATGACTGGGTTCTCTTGCTTGAGTGGCATGGCGCAGAGTCCTGTTGTCAGACAGAAGGTCTTCCAGCAGCCATCCTCTTGACCCAGGGCAGCACTGCCTCCTCCAGGTACTTGATGTAGGCCTGCTCGTTGAGTCTGAGGCCATGTGGGAAGATGAATGGAGGCATAACGTCGCCATCACTAGTGATCACTCCAAACACAATGATGTTTGATTTTCACCACTCTCAGTACATGTCCTCAGACTGACACCCAAACACTCTGAAGTGTTCGTATTGGAGCTCCCGGTGAGAATGCCAAGCAGTACAGCATATCGTTTCCAAATTTTTGACAGAGTGGATTGTGTCATGGTGCTGTTTTTCTCACAGACGGTGTCCAACTGACCCTACTATACTGTGTATTCGACAAAATCAAAAGCAACAATGCGCACGCGCGAAGACAACTTACCCATCGCACCCTGTATGCTTATAGGCATGTATATTGACTTCTTGAGCCCTGTGTGTGTGCGCGTGCAAGATGGCTGTCTGGATTGTGTGGCCATGATGCTTTTTTCCCTCTACATTCTTAACGCAC
>NW_026305998.1:0-526 GCF_001194135.2 Octopus bimaculoides | reverse complement strand
ACCACCACCACCACCACCACCACCACCACCCCTACCGCCGTCACCGTCATCACCATCCATCCGTGATAGAAAATCTCATTAGAGGACCGTGGCCTCTTTTCGGAAGTAACGCTAATAATATGCAAATTAGGCTCCATTGACAAGGTTGGCGGTTGTCGAATGGCAAAACCTCGTCACAGAAACAACATCGAAACCATAGATTTAGCTACACACACGCACACACACACATACATACATGCATACATGCATATATACATATATACATGCATACATAGATATATACATACATACTTGCATGCATACGTGTATACATACATATATACATACATATATGCATTCAAATATTCATACATACATACGTGCAATCATCTATACAGATATGTATGCATATATACGTTTATTCATATGCACATACATACATACATGCATGCATGCATATATACCCACATATATACATATACACATACAGGCGTGTGCACACACACACACACACATATATATATGTATATGTATATATATATATATA
>NW_026305997.1:0-221 GCF_001194135.2 Octopus bimaculoides | reverse complement strand
TGTATGTCTGTGTGTGTGTATATGTGGGTGGCTGTATGTATAATGTATATTTGTGTATAAGTATGTTTATAATATGTATGTATGTATATGTGTCTGTACGTGTGTATAGATGTGTGTTTGTGTACATGTGTACGTGTGTGTATGTATATATATGGGTGGATGTATGTATAATGTATATTTGTGTATAAGTGTATAAGTATGTTTATAATATGTATGTATGT
>NW_026305996.1:0-401 GCF_001194135.2 Octopus bimaculoides | reverse complement strand
ACTACTACTACTACTACTACTACTACTACTAGTGGTGTTGGTGGTGGTGGTGGTGTTATGAGGCGGCGAGTTGGCAGAAGCGTTAGCACGCCGAGCGAAATGCTTAGCGGCATTTTGTCTGTTTTAACGTTCTGAGTTCAAATTCCGCCGAGGTCGACTTTGCCGTTCGTCCTTTCGGATTCGATCAATTAAGTACCAGTTGTACACTGGAGTCGATGCAATAGATATACCCCTTCCCCGAAATTGATGGCCTTGTACCAAAATTTGAACATTTCTATTACTATCGGTGGTGATAGTAAGGAGGCGAGGTGGCAAATTCGTTAGTACGCCGGACAAAATTCTTATCAGTACTTCGTCCGTCTTTACGTTCTGAGTTCAAATTCCACCGAGGTCGACTTTGC
>NW_026305995.1:0-213 GCF_001194135.2 Octopus bimaculoides | reverse complement strand
ATATATATATATGTATATAGAAAGATAAAGAGAGAGGGAGAGATAAATGTATATATTATGTACACACATACATATATGTGTGTGTATGTTTTTATGTATATATAAATAGATATATAGAAAGATATGTGTGTGTGTTTGTGTGTATGTGTATGTGTGTACATAAATATACATTTATCTCTCTCTCTCTATCTTTCTATATACATATATATATAT
>NW_026305994.1:0-388 GCF_001194135.2 Octopus bimaculoides | reverse complement strand
GAGAACATTCTACTTCATCAGCTACCCACGTTTTAACACCGGCGCTTCGAATATATATATATACATATATATACGCAAACATGTATAAGAATAAGCGGCGTTTATCTGTAAAGATAGACAGGACGTGAATTGTTTTTATCGAAGTGGTAATTCTTAAGGCATAATAGATCAATGCACTCGTGCAGAAATACTCACATGCATACCCGCTTTCTCTAGCATACACATTTACGCATATAGAGCGAGTAAGACATACGCACGTACCCTCTGATGCGCTCACATATAATATGTGAGAATGTTTGTGTGTTACTGCAATCTGGTAGTGGTGATGATGATTATGGTTACTAGTTGACATGTGTTACTTTGCTGATATATATATGTATGTATGTAT
>NW_026305993.1:0-575 GCF_001194135.2 Octopus bimaculoides | reverse complement strand
ACCTACATATATAAAGACGACCTTATTCACATTCGCATACTCTCTCACATATAGATATTGAATGATATTCATAATTTCCTGCCTATACACAAACATCTGCATTAAAAGAGTGCAAATATACACACACATACATACATACACAAGCATACATCGTTTAGTCGAGATGCTGGAGTCTGTAGCACGGTAACAAATGTGATAAGTTTTATATACTTTGTTTTGTTTGGTTGGTTGGTTGTTGTTAATGTTTTGTCACCATTTGTTGATTGTTTATTTCTTTATTATTATTAATATTGTTTTTTTTGCTGTCTTTAAATGTCTAGTCAGCACTGAAATATGAATTTTGCATGGAGTATAATTTGTCTATTGGGTTTATCACAGGCCCCGAACTGAGGTTGTTATGCGTGTTTGCTTCTGTCATCAAAACGTGGTCAATATTGTCCATGCTTTCATCCAATCCACCGTCTGAATAAAGTTGACTTTCACTCAACGGCGGTTGACTTGTGTACAACTGGGAGCCTAAAATAAAGAAAGAAATATTAATAAAACATAAATTCGTATATACAAATAGACACGCA
>NW_026305992.1:0-504 GCF_001194135.2 Octopus bimaculoides | reverse complement strand
CTATCTATCTATCTATCTATCTATCTATTTCCCTATCTTTGTGTCGCCTGTCTGCTTGTCTACGTGCGTGTGTGTTTGTGTGTAACAAATTACTTCGCTTCAACACGTCTTCTGAATGCAATAGTTTAGAATGCACTTAAGACAGACAAAATATATAAGCATATGGTTCCGGGTTCATTGCCACTGCGTGGCACCTTGGGCAAGTGTCTTCTACGCTAGCCTGAGACCGATCAATGCCTTGTGAGCCGATTCGGTAGACAAAAACAGAAAGCAACCCGTCGTGTATATATATGTGTGTGTGTGTGTGTGTGTGTGTGTGCGTGTATGTGTGTGTGTGAGTGTGTGTGTGTGTGTGTGTGTGTATTTGTGTGTGAATTGTTGTATTTGGGGATGGTCATGTTGCCAGTTTAACCAATGAAAGTACATGCACTATATATTAGGTGTTAATTTGCTTCAGTTTTATTTTACTTTTTACATTAATTGTATTTCGGCCAGAGTTCTTTC
>NW_026305991.1:0-271 GCF_001194135.2 Octopus bimaculoides | reverse complement strand
GGAAATAATAATATACCAGGAATCTTTATCCACCTTTGGAAACACCCTTTTCCAATGCATAAAAGAAAATTGGAAAAGGTTCCTGGACGACTGTTTCATACTCTGGAATGAAAACACAGATGAACTCTTGAAATTCAAAAGTCTATTGAACAGTGTCAACCCAAACATACAGTTCACAATGGAGTACAACCAAAAGGAGCTCCCATTCTTGGAAATACTATTTAAAAAAGCAAACCTAAAAATAGAAACGGACATATTTTACAAAACCACA
>NW_026305990.1:0-483 GCF_001194135.2 Octopus bimaculoides | reverse complement strand
TATTATTAAAGTGGCAAGCTAGCAGAATTGTTTGCATGCTGGGTAAAATGCTTAGTGACATTTTGTCCATCTTTACCTTCGGAATTCAAATTCTGCTGAGGTCAACTTTTGGGGTTGATACAATAAGTGACCAGTTGAGCACTCATCAATTGGTGGCCTTGTGCCGGAATTTGAAACCACTACTACTACTACTACTACTACTACTACTACTACTACTACTACTACTACTACTGCTACTACTACTACTACTACTAGGCAGTGAGCTAATAGAATCATTAGCCTGCAAACCAAATGCATTTTTTTGGCATTTTATGTTCTAAGCTCAGATCTCACCGAGGTTAACTTTGTCTTTCATTCTCTTGGTCTTGATAAAATAAAGTACCAGTCATGTACCTGTGCTGTCGTAATTGACTTGCTCCTAGTCTTAAAATCCCTAGCCTTATGCCAAGATTAGAAAGAATTATTGTTGTTATTTTTATTATT
>NW_026305989.1:0-288 GCF_001194135.2 Octopus bimaculoides | reverse complement strand
CCTCAGTCAAATCGTCCAACCCATGGTAGCATGGAAAGCGGATGTTAAACAATGATGATGATATATATATACATAAATAATATGTATATATAAGTGTTGAAACCATAATGATATCCATGGAGGAGCAGATGATGGAGTCATGCTAAGTCATTGGTGTGGCTGTTTTTCTATATCTGGATTAGTATTAATGGATTGTTGGCATGGCTGTGGAATAGTATGGTAACACATCCTTTTCAAGTTATATATATATATATGTATATATGTATATATATATGTATATATATATGT
>NW_026305988.1:0-499 GCF_001194135.2 Octopus bimaculoides | reverse complement strand
GAACTCAGTGCGTAACAGATCAAAGATGGTGTGCACAAGTTAATTATGTTATGCTCTACAAGCTCTGCCAGCTCAACGAATACGTATATTTCGAATGATCATTGAATTAACGCGTCTACATTTCTGGTTCATGTTTCTTATATCTGTTGTTTAGAATTGAAATGTAATTGTGTGAATCTAAATATTCTATTATATTAATATTTATTTTTTAAGACTAAAATTTGACATGATCTTTACCTTTTAACATAACACTGTGACATGTATTAGTGTGTGTGTCTGTGTGTGTCTGTGTGCTAGCGTGTGTCTGCATGTGTATATATGCGTGTATATATAAAAGCCTATAAATATATGAACATATGTGAATATATATATATGTATATATTTTGTAGATATGCACATATATATGCATACATGTATGTATAAATACATATATATATATATTTGCACATATATATACAAACGTGTGTGTATATAACAACAATATTAAATACATATATAT
>NW_026305987.1:0-234 GCF_001194135.2 Octopus bimaculoides | reverse complement strand
GAGAGAGAGAGAGAGATGAGCGTAGTGATGCGTGCATGAGTATATTTGCGAGTGTATATGCGTGTATACGTAGATATATATATATATATGTATATATGTGTGCTTGTATGTATATGTACACGCGTGTGTGAGTATGTATATAGATATATATGCATACATGTGTGTGCGTGCATACATGTATGTTTGTGTGTATATGTGTGCATATGCGGATTCTATGAATGAAGTATTACTTTC
>NW_026305986.1:0-206 GCF_001194135.2 Octopus bimaculoides | reverse complement strand
ACACACACACTAATGCCACAGTTCACAGACACCATACTGCATTCATGTTATCATTGTACCAGCACTGATCTTGCATTGTATCTGCTTGATTTGTCAAACATTTTACTGAGTGTAGCAGGTGCAATTTCTATGACACCAACACTAAAATGTTCCTTCAGTCATACTTTAACTTCTCTCAACATTTTCCCAAAAGTCATCAACCTCTC
>NW_026305985.1:0-259 GCF_001194135.2 Octopus bimaculoides | reverse complement strand
TGTATGTGTATATGTATGTATGTATGTATGTATGTATGCATATATGTATGACTATATGTACACTTATATGTACGTATTTAGCAACAGTCTATGTATCAGCTAATCTGTCTGCCATACCGTATACGCGAGTATTTGAGTACAAATACTCGCATATACATGAATATCTATCTATCTATCCATCTATTTACCTATCTATTTATCTCTATATCTATCTATCTATCTATCTATCTATCTATCTACCTATCTGCCTATCTGTCTG
>NW_026305984.1:0-493 GCF_001194135.2 Octopus bimaculoides | reverse complement strand
GTTTACGTATATACCTGTATATGTCTGCCTTCACTCTTTTATGTGTATGCATGTGCCTACCTCTGCGTGTATGTGAATCAGTGTGTGTACATATTTGTGTGGGGGCTTGGTTTTATGTGCATGTTTATATGATAGTATACGTATATGCGTACGTGTGCGACTACCTGTGTGTGTGTGTGTGTGTGTGTGTGTGTTGTGTATGCGCGTGCGGTGTGCGTGAGCATGTACGTGTAATCGCGTGGTAGTGTGTCTTTGTATGTACATTTATATAATAATGCGTATATTATAGTATGTGTGCGTTTACATGTGTGAGCGTGTGTATTTAAGTGTGTGTGTGCGTGTGTGTGTGTGTGTGTGTACGTGCGTATGTGTGCATGCGTATAGTGCACAGGTGTGTATACGCGCATGTTTTGACAAATGCTTTTGTTTGTTGATATATCACTGCATTTGCATGTATGATTATGCAGAATGCATATATGTGTTTGCATGTATG
>NW_026305983.1:0-266 GCF_001194135.2 Octopus bimaculoides | reverse complement strand
ATA
Source organism: Octopus bimaculoides (assembly GCF_001194135.2). Lineage (NCBI taxonomy): Eukaryota > Metazoa > Mollusca > Cephalopoda > Octopoda > Octopodidae > Octopus > Octopus bimaculoides. Next base: position 263 of record NW_026305983.1, on the reverse strand, counting down.
TATATATATATGTAAGTATATGTGTGTGTGTGTGTGTGTGTGCATGTATATGTGTTTGTACACACACACACACAAGTATATATATATGTTGGGAGTGTATATATATGCATACACGTATTTACTTACATGTAGTATAAATACGCAGACAAATGCGTCTGCATACATTATACATACATGCATACATACATACATACCTGCATGCATACATACCTGCATACATACATACATACATATATATATATACACATACATATATATATATA
>NW_026305982.1:0-464 GCF_001194135.2 Octopus bimaculoides | reverse complement strand
ACAGAAATGAAACTGATCGATAACATGCATACGTACGTACGTACATACATACATGCATACATACATAGCCTGTTGCTGATGTTGAAATTCCAATGAAGGAACCTTGGATCTGGGTTAGAAACCGGCTCTTTCTCTGTTGGCAAGAAATCTCGAAATAAAACTGAACAACAACATACATACACACAACGAACTTTACTCACATCTACGAAAATTCAATGAGCTTTAGTCGGAAATGTTGACCTCCAATCGTTTTTGTGTGTGTGTGTGTGTGTGTGTGTGTGTGTGTGTGTGTGTGTACGTACATGTATGTGTATATGCGTCATGATACAGACTTCCGCAGATTCAATCCTATAATTATCATCAAAATTAATGGGAACACCGTATCACCATCATCATCATCATCATCATCACCATCATTATCACCATCATCATCGTCATCATCAACATCATCACCATCATCATCA
>NW_026305981.1:0-338 GCF_001194135.2 Octopus bimaculoides | reverse complement strand
GGTGGATGTTACTGTTGCTTTTAGCCCTAGGAGAACATCTCCTCCAGCTGACTATTGGTACACATCTGTGTCCTGTCTGTATTTGCAAATGGAAGTCATCCTTCCCATCTTGATCTGCTCTCATTTTATGACTTTGTTTTATAATCTGTAAGTTGACCTATACATGTATTTATTTTTTCAATATATTTTAAATGTATATTTATATATTTTTATATGTATATTTTTGATGTATTGATTACTCTATGCATTTTTATATATCTATATATTTTTAATGTTTGACGTATTGAATATACTTTTGGAGAAACTCATGTATGTTGCGTCTAGGGTTGAAGATATAT
>NW_026305980.1:0-835 GCF_001194135.2 Octopus bimaculoides | reverse complement strand
GTGTGTGTGTGTGTGTGTGTGTGTACAGAGTGTGATGGGTAAACTGTTGCCATTTTATATTTCTAATTTAGCGCATGCACATTGTTTTGGATTTTGTCAACTACACAGTATAGTAGGTTCAGTTGCGCACCATCTGTGAGAAAAAACAGCACCATGATGCAATTCATTCCGCCAGAAATTTGGAAACATCACACTGCATTGCTTGGCATTCATGCCAGAAGCTTCAATATGAACAGATAGGGAATACACAGAACAACCGTTAGTTTGACATGCCTCCAAAACATGTACCGAGAGTGATAAAAATCAAACATCCAGTCAACATCATGGTATTTGGAGTAATCACTAGTGATGGCGACGTTATGCCTCCATTCATCTTCCCACATGGCTTCACACTTCATACACAGGCCTACATCAAATACCTAGAAGAGGTAGTGCTGCCCTGGATCAAGAGGGTGACTGCAGGAAGACCCTATGTCTGGCAACAGGACTCTGCACCGTGCCACACAAGCAGAAGCACCCAGTTATGGCTGCCAGACAATTTCTGCAACCACATCATCCCTAACATCTGACCACCTAACTCCTCAGTCTGCAAACCCCTTGATTATTATGAGTGGCATGCAGTTGAACGAGAGATCAACAAAACTCCTTGCAACACCAAAGATGAACTGAAGGCAACAATTATGGCAGCATTCACCAACTTAAACAAGAAGATTGTCCAGAAGAGTTGTAGGAGATTTTGAAGTCGTCTGGAGGCCATAGTTGAAGCCAATGGCGATTTTATTGACTAAATTTACTCTTTATTATTTCAAGATATTTTTTATGTAATTTTGGTAAA
>NW_026305979.1:0-255 GCF_001194135.2 Octopus bimaculoides | reverse complement strand
TATATGTATGTATATATGTGTATCTATGTATATACATATGTGTATATGTATGTGTATATGTATGTGTATGTATGCGTAGGAATGTATGTTTGTTTGTGTATGTATAATGAATATAATAAGAATATAGATAAGTATAATATGAAGTCACCGTATGTATGAATCAATTATATTTGGGAATTTTTTCAGTAGAGACTGTTTTTTTTAGTGAAGACCGATTTCTTTATTTACATTCTGCGCTAACGTAAATGCAACACG
>NW_026305978.1:0-680 GCF_001194135.2 Octopus bimaculoides | reverse complement strand
GAACACCTGCTGACAAAGTACGGAACCGAAAGACGGAAGTGCTTCGCTCCAATAAAAGACACAAACCATTTTGGATCCTGCCTCAATTCTCTGATATACGCGGTAGTATTTCTTCTTCGTGCAAACTCCTTCCCCATTCATCTCAACCGAAAAAAAAACCTTTTGAATAACTGCGTTGAATAACAATGCATTTTGAAGCCATTCCTCACAACACACATTCTTGTGAAAGAAACAAAGGACCAGCCATCACACGCACGACAAGAATTTTTAAACAAAGAACATTACCAAAGTTTCTCAGGAAAACATCCTTTTCTCGTGGTTAGCTTGTTTAGTCTCAATTACTCTCTAAGGAGCAGAGAACCGATTTACTAGTTTCTCTGGCGTATATATTCTTCCCTGGTCCCGTCTCGGGATAATTCGTTTTAACCAGCTGAGTGGACTGGAGAAATGTATAATGAAGTGTTTTCCTCAAGGACACAATAGTTTATTACCCTGTCCAGGAATCGAAACTGCAGTCCTACGATCATGAGTCCAACACCCTAACCACTAACCCATGCGTCTCCACAAAATAACATTTTCGAGTCATACTAACTCATAAAGGCTGAGTTCCCAGCTTCATTGAATATATAAATTCTCCCCTTGGATGGGACGCTAGTCCATCGCAGAGTTACTCATTTTTG
>NW_026305977.1:0-694 GCF_001194135.2 Octopus bimaculoides | reverse complement strand
GTGTGTGTGTGTGTGTGTGTGTGTGTTTGTGTGTGTGTGTGTGTAAATGTGTATATATCTGTCACTGTGTGTGAGTGCATGTATGTTTGTATATGTATGTATATATGTATGGATGTACATATCTATATCTCATCATCGTCATCATAGTTTAACGTCCGTTTTTCCATGCTGGCATGGGTTGGACGGTTTCACTGCGGTCTGGAAAGCCAGGCTCCAATCTGATCTGGCAATGTTTCTACAGTTAGACGCCCTTCCTAATGCCAACCACTCTGAGAGTGTAGTGGGTGCTTTTTATGTGCCACCAGCTCAGGAGCCAGTCGAGTGGGCTTTTTATGTGTCACTGGTATGAGAGCCAGTCAGGCAGCCCTGGCATTGATCACATTAGGATAGTGCTTTTTATGTACCACCAGCTTGGGAGCCAGTCAGGGGGCACTGGCCACAGCTGTGATTTTGGTTTTACTTGACTCAACAGGTCTTCTCAAGCATATCATATCATCTGACACATCACGGTTACTCTTAAATGGGCCAGAATGCAACACGGACATCGGCCATGGCTGCACTCTCACTTTAGTTGCCGGTACTTCTCAATCACAGCATATCTCTAAAGGTCTCAGTCTCCTGTCATTGCCTCTCTGAGGCCCAGTGTTTGAAGGTCATGCTTCACCACCTCATCCCATGACTTCCTGGGTCTACC
>NW_026305976.1:0-236 GCF_001194135.2 Octopus bimaculoides | reverse complement strand
ACCATCACCACCACCACCACCAACTCCACCACCACCATCACCACATAAGCGTTCTGGCGTTTGCTGAATTTTCTTGAGAACAATCTTTTCTTTGTGGTCAGACCATGGGTGGTCTTCTTCTAGCATAATGGATGTCCACTTTATGATGATCCCCCTTATATGTATGTATGCATATATATATATATGTATATATTCCCGAGCGTCATACTAATATATACTTTTGTTATTTACACCAC
>NW_026305975.1:0-409 GCF_001194135.2 Octopus bimaculoides | reverse complement strand
GGATGCCCTTCCTAATGCCAACCACTCCAAGAGTGTAATGGGTGCTTTACGTGCCACTGGCATGGGTGCCATTTACGTGACACTGATATCTACCATGACTGTGGTTTTGCTCGGCTTGATGGGGCTTCTTTTCAAGCACAACATAAAGCCAAAAGTCATAGTCATTATTTCCATGAGGCTGAACACTTGAAAGGAGCTCAGCCACTTTGCCTCCATGAAGCCTAATGCTCAAAAGGTGGTTTTTACGTGCCACCAGCATGGGTGCCAGTAACGTGACACCAGCATCAGCGACAACTATGATTTCACTTGGCTTGACAGGACCTCTCAAGCACAGCATATCGCCAACAGTCTCAGTCACCAGTCATTGCCTCTGTGAGGCCCAACATTTGAAGATCATGCTTTACCACCT
>NW_026305974.1:0-249 GCF_001194135.2 Octopus bimaculoides | reverse complement strand
CCCAAGACACCTGATGAAGGTTGGAGGGTATATCAGCCGAAACGTTGTGTAAACAACCAACAAGATGAGGATAAATATCCGTCAAATGTAAATAATGTAAATGCTGTATGTTTTTTGTATTTTATCTTTTATCTGTTTCAGTCATTAGACTGCAGCCATGCTGGGGCACCACCTTGAAGAAATATTTGCTAAATGAATCCACCCCAACACTTTATTTTTATGCCTAGCTCTTATTCAATAAGCCTCTTT
>NW_026305973.1:0-266 GCF_001194135.2 Octopus bimaculoides | reverse complement strand
CCCAGGGTCTCACAGGCCCACACCTCCCACACCCTCAGAATTGGCACTCTGAATGTCGGCAGACTGAAAGGTAGGTCTGGTGATATTGTTGAGATGCTTGAACAGAGATGCGTAGATTTGTGCTGCATCCAAGAAGGTGGAGAGGAGGTTCCGCGAGGTTCCCCACACGCAAAGACTACAGGTACAAGATTTTCTGGGCAGGGAATACTGATGGGATCAGGGGCGTGGGAATACTTCTAGCAGAGAAATGGGTTGATAAGGTAATC
>NW_026305972.1:0-446 GCF_001194135.2 Octopus bimaculoides | reverse complement strand
ATATATGAACTGGTCCTGCGATGGATGTTTATTTTCAAATTAGCCATGCGCCGTTATAAATCCAGTGAACGAATATTTTGTTGAGATCCCTGTTCAACCTGATGAGGGCCATAGATGTGCTTGACTTGATTTTATTGAACTCTTTTACAACCTTGACTCCAACCTAGCATGGATTTTATAAAATGTACTTTTTTCACATATATTTTTTTTTGTTTCAGGGGTGTAAGAAAACTCTTTTTAGTCTATTGATATTTCATTTTATTTAGATTTTTAGTCGCATGACACGCTTTAGAATTCTTAGTCGATTGTATACACCTTCTTGATAGGCTGTTCTATATATCTGTATTTTTATTTGCATATATATTTTTACCTTCTGTGATTTGTATATACGTATTCTTTATATGTTTAAGAACCATGGTAATATTTATATATGATCAAATGTTTGG
>NW_026305971.1:0-207 GCF_001194135.2 Octopus bimaculoides | reverse complement strand
TAGATAGATAGATAGATAGATAAATAGATAGATAGATAGACAAATAGATAGATGCTAGAAAGACATTCATAGATAGATGTGTAGGTAGCTAGATTGATGGATGGATAAAGATAGAAACACACACACACCCACATATGTATACATGTATGCATACATTCACACACACACATACACACACACACACTCACACACACACACACACACACA
>NW_026305970.1:0-619 GCF_001194135.2 Octopus bimaculoides | reverse complement strand
TTCACCTGTGCCTCGGAAAATCTAATCTATGCCATTACATGCTCAGGGTGCAGTAATAACTATATTGGCCAAACAGGAATATCACTCTGTAGAAGAACTACTCTCCACAAAGAACAAATCCGCCACCCACATTACAAACAGATACAGGTCAGTGGACACATAGAAAGGTGTGCGAGGAATCTTAATCCTAATTTCCTAATTTTTCCCTTCTATCAATGTTCACAGAACACATCAACACAACAAAGAATGAATAAAGAGGCAATTTTCATTGATAAATATCTTCCTCGACTAAATATGAACACATAACATAATATAGAACACTACTAATCTTCCATTTAATATCACTAACCCCCATACATCCCATACACCATTCGCATTACAAATCCAGATCCACCCTAATTGCACCAAATCCAGAACTACTTACCTCCCTTACACATAATCTTTTTACTAAAGGACTAATAGACTTGACACCGTTCAGAATTCGGTGTGCACTCAAAGCAATGACTGGTAATATTACGAAACAGGTATGCTTTTAAATCTCTTTAACAACTAACAATAATGACTTTTGCTACCTTTATTCCTACCTCAGTTCATCTAATTGTATATATCTATCGTTACT
>NW_026305969.1:0-294 GCF_001194135.2 Octopus bimaculoides | reverse complement strand
TATCTATCTATCTATCTATCTATCTATCTATCTATCTATCTATTTATACTGTGTGTTTGTCTGCCTGTCTAACTGTCTGCTTATATATGCATATGAACGTTGCTTAATTCGGACGAACGAGGAAAGAGTATTCAATACATGTTGCAGAGAAAGTAGTTTTTATTGTCTAAACTGAACCTGAGAGATTGTCACGCAAGTCGAGTTTCAGGCTACTTCGATCATCAGGCGAAAAATGCAAGACTCGTTGTTGTTGATGTATGTGTGTGTATATATATATATACATATATATATATA
>NW_026305968.1:0-243 GCF_001194135.2 Octopus bimaculoides | reverse complement strand
TATATATATATATATATATATATATATATATATGTACATATATAAATACATATATATATATACATATATATGTATATATACCTATATATACATATATGGATATATACATATATATACATGTATATATACATATATATATATGTATACATATATACATATATATAAATGTATATATACATATATATATGTATATATACATATATTTATTTATTTTTATTTATTTATGTGTTTCAGCCAAGTGGC
>NW_026305967.1:0-205 GCF_001194135.2 Octopus bimaculoides | reverse complement strand
GAAACTGAAAGAAACCCATTGTGTATGTGTATATGCATATCTGTGTATGTGTGTGTGTGTGTTTGTACATCCCTATGTGTCTTTATGCAGTTATGTGATTGTATACGTAAGGTCTTTCAATTTTTATGATTCTGCATGTGAATCCAAGTTTATGGATATATATACATTATTTACATTATTTACATTTGACGGATATTTGTCCTCA
>NW_026305966.1:0-236 GCF_001194135.2 Octopus bimaculoides | reverse complement strand
CGTGTAGTTTCTATTTTGTTTTTGTAACATATTTCTATCATATATATATACATACATGTATACATACATACATACATACATGCAAGTGTGCTCACACACATAAACGTTGGTTCTTCAAGTGTCTATTAATAAGTCGATTAAGTCACCTGATGAAGAGAACCATGAAGGCAAATAATAGAAAGTGTGGTATACATCCATCCATCCATCCATACATACATACATACATACATACATAC
>NW_026305965.1:0-343 GCF_001194135.2 Octopus bimaculoides | reverse complement strand
TAGATAGATAGATAGATAGATAGATAGATAGATAGATAGATAGAAATTAGGAGACTGAGAATGAGAGAGTTAGATACAGAGATACATGGAATTCTTGAGATGGTCAATTTGACATTGTTCAATTTTGGGTGTCTCGAAATCACTAAATGACCATCCTTCACACTCTGGACCAGTTCGAACGCCTCCCACTCCCCACAACAATCGCCACCTCCCCCAACACCGCCACCAACAGCAGCACCACGGACCAATATCGCTTGGTTTCTGTCATCACTTAATTACGTGATGAAAGGGAAACATCCAGACTGAATGGAGCACATATGTCGATGGAACAATCAGCCCCCCC
>NW_026305964.1:0-486 GCF_001194135.2 Octopus bimaculoides | reverse complement strand
GCGCGCGTTGGAGACTTTCATAGTTTTATTGTAACAGAAATATTTGATTTACGACGAGATTCTGCCCCTGCATATATATATGTTTTGGAATCTGATGTCTTTGGCTGTTCAACTAGCTATAAACTAACTATTAAACTAACTTGTATGTTGCTTTGCCGAGCAACAAATACGCCTGTTTTATGTAAAGACAATTTAATATTTCAGGTTCCCACTGGTTGTTTGAAATGGTGAATATGATATTAAAAGAAAAAAGTGAAAGAATATCGACAATTAAAGAAGACCATATGCTGGAAATTTCTACATCAGAAATGCTAGATGCTATTGATTCGCCTCGCTTACTGAATACACATTTACCTCCTGTTCTTATTCCCAAGGGTCTTTTGAATGACCACAAAATTCTTTATCTGACTCGCAATCCTAAAGCTGCATTTGTGTCATACTTCAGACATATGGCAGCACTTGATGAATATGGATACCGAGGAACTT
>NW_026305963.1:142-270 GCF_001194135.2 Octopus bimaculoides | reverse complement strand
GTATATATGTGTGCATATGGGTGTGGATATTTGTGAGCAATATGTTTGCTTGCATATCTGAGTATATATACATTTGTGTGTGTGTGTGTGTATGTGTTTGTGCTTGTGTGTTTTAGTCTGTATGTGTA
>NW_026305963.1:0-132 GCF_001194135.2 Octopus bimaculoides | reverse complement strand
GTGTGTGTGTGTATGTGTTTGTGCTTGTGTGTTTTAGTCTGTATGTGTATCAATAGATATATGTATGTGTGTGTATACACACATACATTTTGTATGTGTTGGTGGATATATATTGGTATCTGTGTGTATGTA
>NW_026305962.1:0-376 GCF_001194135.2 Octopus bimaculoides | reverse complement strand
CATGTATATGTATCTGTGAGTGTGTGTGTATGTGTATGTATGTGTGTGTATACATATGTATGTGTGTCTGTATGTGTGTATGTTCATGTCTATATACACATACATACACACATATATATACATGTATTCATATGTGTATATGGATACATACAAACACACACATGTATATACATATGCATATATGGATGTACATATGTTATCTATATATGTGTGTGTGTGTATAACTATAGGTATATAAATATATATGCAGATGTTTGTATACATACATCCATGTGTATATTTGTATGCATACATATGTGATATGTGCGTGTGTCTATATATGTATCTATATATCTATATCTATGTGTATATATAATATATATATATATATATATAT
>NW_026305961.1:0-223 GCF_001194135.2 Octopus bimaculoides | reverse complement strand
ATTATTATTATTATTATTATTATTATTATTATTACCTCCGCCTTAGCGAATGCGAAGGTATTGTTTTCAGTCGTGTTTGTTTGTTTGTTTGTCCGTGGAAAATATATCTCAAGAACCGCTGGATGGATTCGAATGAAACTTTCATGGTTGTTTGGTCTCATGACTGATTAGACTTTGGGATCGATCCGGTACAGGACAAGGATTCTGGATTATTTTTCCGTTT
>NW_026305960.1:0-731 GCF_001194135.2 Octopus bimaculoides | reverse complement strand
AATAATAATAATAATAATAATAATAATAATAATAATAATAATAAAGGAGGTAGCCAAAAAATAAAAAATATATATAAAAGAGGTGCCTACAATATCCACACCATTCTTTTATATACCCTCTTTTTATTTTTTGTCTTCTATATTCTTCCCTTCCATTTATAACAATGACATACTTTCTTTATATTTTTTTATTGCTATGTGTAAGAAACTCTCTCTTTCTCTTTGTCCATCTTTAACTCTTTTTCACTCATTCTCTCTCACATGTACACTTTCTAAATAAATGCACAGATAATAATACATGCAAATTTTGGTTACTTGGTTCTATCTCTCTGAGCAGTATGGCGACCCCCAAAACTTACTCATTATATATAATGCAGTAAGGAAAAGGATGTCATTAGAATATAAGCTTGAGTAGCTTGCTCGATAGCCTGCCAAGCTATTTGGTCAGTGGTTCATGTGTGCATGCATGGTTGTTCAACTAAGGAAATTCACTTCAGAACCATGTGGGTCTAGGTTTGATATAATTTTGTTCTACTTTGGCAAACATCTTCTACCTAGCTCTCAACATGACCAATGTCTTGTGTGTGAAATTTGGTAGCAACCCAGATCTCCTGCAACTCTCACCTTCCATTCTTAGAAAAGAAAGATATCCCACAAAGAGGCACCTTGAGCAAGTGTCTTCTAGCTTCAGCTTGACCAGAGACTTGTAAGTGGATTTGGTTGATAGAGAC
>NW_026305959.1:0-629 GCF_001194135.2 Octopus bimaculoides | reverse complement strand
AAGGTTCTTAATCAATTCTATTGCATAACTTTTGTCTCAAAGTGACTCTATTTACAGGTAAACCAAAAGCTATCTTTTTTTTTCAGTTTGATTATTTTCTGCATAACAGTTTGTTTCTGCAATGATCACTTCAAATAGGCTTACATTTGCTTGATTTCTCCTTATCTTCCGTTGAAAAGCTCTCAAATTCAGAATCACTGCTTGATAGCATGAAACTGTTATCCATTTTAAAAGTTGAAAACAAAAATCACCAAAGAATGTGGGGAAAAAATCTCTCAAAATTTGCATAGCTCAGATACCACGTCAAACAATGTTGGATATTCTAACTCAACTATTTACATAATGAAATCACATGTTTTCACAAATGTATTAATGAGATTTGTGCTGAAATTAGCATCTAAATGTCAATGGGTTGCTCATTTGAGCCAAAAATATTTCTCAGCCAGCTGTGGCTGAATTGGTAACGAAAGGGTTAAGACTGGTTTGAGATAACTTCCTCATTCCCTCTTACTAGATACCTGGCCTCAATGCTTATAACAGAGTGATCTCTGTTCTGTTGACTATTCCAATTTGCCACCTACATTATCATCATCATCATCGTTTAACGTCTGCTTTCCATGCTAGCATGG
>NW_026305958.1:0-457 GCF_001194135.2 Octopus bimaculoides | reverse complement strand
ATATACATACATACATACATACATACATACAAACAGAAAGCAGATTGGGTGCAGAGCAGGTCTCAGAAATTAAATATATTACAAAGAGGAAGATATTATGTCAATATGTCAAGATTGTCATCAGCTTACAGATGTGTGGATGGCATCCCACAGCAGAAACATCTGTAAGGTAATAAAGATTTTTGCATATAATTTACTCTTACTCGCAAACACACACGCGCGCGAGCTCACACAAACACACATATATACAAACTCTCACATACACAGCTACACACGCATATGTAAATGTATGTGTATTATAAGCTTTACTTTCCGATGTGTAGTGAGAGAAGGATAGGATTAAGATGAAGCTATTTAGGAGAGGATAAATTTGCTTTATTAATATTATAATCCACATATCTCAGCTATATTAAACGTGCAGTTAATATGAAGAAAAAATATATATATACAAACACAC
>NW_026305957.1:0-381 GCF_001194135.2 Octopus bimaculoides | reverse complement strand
ATGTATATATGTATATGTATGTATATATATTTATGTGTTTATGCATGTATATACATATATATATGTATATATATGTCTATATATATATATATATATGTGTGTGTGTGCGTATAATCTTTTATCACTTACTTGATTCAGTCATTCGACCGCGGCCATGTTGGTATTTTAGTCGAACGAATCTACCTCAGAATATTTTTCAGCTTATGCTTATTCTATCAGTCCTACTTTCCGAGCAGCTAAGTTACAGGGACATAATCTCATCCACACCATTTGTCATGGGGTAGTGGGTGACAAGCACAGACACAATGACATACACACATATATAATATACATAATAGATAGATAGACAGATAGATAGATAGATAGATAGATAGATAGATA
>NW_026305956.1:0-306 GCF_001194135.2 Octopus bimaculoides | reverse complement strand
GTGAATATCAAATTTTACGTGTATTACACTTCAGTTAGATATACCGAATTTATTGACGATGAGAGACAATTTTAAATATATCACTTCAGCATAATCATCACCAGTATCAACAACAAATGGTAAACATTACGTAGTGGTACTACCAGTAGACAATAGACAACAAAAGGCTTTTAATATAGGTCTTACCGTCTTAATAAGTGAAGGTCGCATTAGAGACAATTTTTCTTTGATATACAAAATATATATATCTCTCAACATACATACATACACACACACATATCTATCTATCTATCTATCTATCTATCT
>NW_026305955.1:0-468 GCF_001194135.2 Octopus bimaculoides | reverse complement strand
TTCCGCCAAGGTCGACTTTGCCTTTCATCCTTTCGGGGTCGATGAAATAAATACAAGTTACGCACTAGGGTCGATGTAATCGAATAGGCCTCCTCCCCACGAATTTCAGACCTTGTGCATATAGTAGAAAAGATTATTATTATTATTATTATTATTATTATTATTATTCAGTAGTTTTATTTTTATAGCGTGCTTTCACTTCACTACCGAGCGCAGTTCTGTGTGCCTTGGGTATGTGCTGTGGTTTGCTGTGATGCTCTTATGGTTACTGTATTGAAAGTGTTTTGCGTAGGATGTGTGTAGTGCCCAGTAGTGCAATTTTCTGTATGTTATATATATTTGTAAGTCCTGTTTTTTTTTGTTATGTATTTATCTGAGTACTTTTTTTTATCATATCTAATGCGCCTACTATGATAGTAATTGTTTCAGTTTTTAGATTCCACATTCGAGTTACCTCTATTTCCAGGT
>NW_026305954.1:0-216 GCF_001194135.2 Octopus bimaculoides | reverse complement strand
TTTACCCCCTTAAAATTGATCACAACATCGTAAGCTAACCATTTTTCTCTCTCCCTTCAAAATATTATGATTCCTCTTTTTGTTTTACTTTTTGTCTTTTCTTTCTTCCCCATTCTTTTTTCTAGTATCTAGAGACATCTCCAATTATAGATGAAGGGACAAGTTTCTAAGTTCTACAACACATAGAAGAGTCGAAAGGGCACACAAATCAAAACT
>NW_026305953.1:6508-7564 GCF_001194135.2 Octopus bimaculoides | reverse complement strand
TCCACTCACAAGGCTTTGGTTGGCCCAAGGCTATAGTAGAAGGCACTTGCACAAAGTGCCAGGCAGTGGGACTGAACCCGGAACCATGCGGTTGGGAAGCAAGCTACTTACCACACAGCCACTCCAACGCCTATGTGCAGTAATATTTTTTGTAGCCTTTGGTTATGTCTGGTCTGATGAGTCACCTATCTTGCTAAGAGCAATAATAGACAAGAACCCATTGGTCATAACCAAAGACTACACAATGTCATCATCATCATCGTTTAACATCCACTTTCCATGCTAGCATGGGTTGGACGGTTTGACTGAGGACTAGTGAAACCAGATGGCTACGCCAGGCTCCAATCTAATTTGGCAGAGTTTCTACAGCTGGATGCCCTTCCTAATGCCAACCATTCAGAGAGTGTAGTGGGTGCTTTTACATGTCACCAGCACGAAGGCCAGTCAGGTGATACTGGCAACGGCCACGCTCAAAATGGTGTATTTTATGTGCCACCCGCACAAGAGCCAGTCCAGGGGCACTGGCAATGATCTCGCTTGAAAATCCTTACACATGTCATGGGCATAAGTGCCAGAAAGGCGACAAAAATGTATAATTATCATCAAATCAATTTAATTACATATTACCATTCTTTTTAGAGCAAAAAGGAAGACTACATCAGAAAAATCATAACTGATATTTGAGGAGAATGGAAATATGTAATTAAATCAATTTGATTACAGTTATAATTAATTAAGCAATGTGAACATTACATCAAATATAAAATGTAGAGCAATCTTCAGCTGCACAAAGATACAGAAATTTAATGAAATTACATTTAAACAGAAGGACATATTTTTATAGTTAAATCTAAACTCTCCAAGTAGAAAGGAAGAATACAAAAAGCCATTTTGACTTTGCCAAACCATACAGGCTAGTAAATAATTCTAAGCAGATTTTTGGCTGTCACTGATTTTATTTGTTTTTTGTTTCTGATTTATGGACTATCTCATCAGACCTAGTGATTCAAAGCTTAAGAGGACACTGACATTTTCTTTGTAGGGTAAGGGGTAAAC
>NW_026305953.1:2004-5549 GCF_001194135.2 Octopus bimaculoides | reverse complement strand
AAGGTTTAAGAAACTGATAAAATGAATGATTGGAATTAACATAGAATATAATGGTGAACTGAACTATTAATAGAGACCATGATAATTATGTACTAATTTAATTAGGTTGCACTATCTTAAATTATCAGGAACTTGTGTTAACTAACATGGGCTAAGTACAAAATAATAATGGAAGGATTAGATTTATTTAAGTCACCCATAAATAACAATGTTAATACTACAATAACAATGGAATAACTTGAATCATTTAGGGTCAGGCATCCAATTCGTTTAAGTTCAGTAAGATACAAACTAAACTAACAGCAATAGCAAATGTGATATGGAAAAAATTTAAGTAAAACCAGATACCATCCATGGATGAAGTTGAAATTTTAGTTTTCACAGGAAGATTAAGCATTAAGGTGAGAGATCAAAAATATGCTATAAAAGTTCAATTTCAATTTCAATTTGTGATTTAGTAATCACAATAAATAAGAATTAAAGAAAACATTTAATATGTCCAATATCTGATACTGAAAATATTCAAATTTACTTGATTAGCTTATCTCTATACTAACTACAATCCAATCTAGACTAAAGGAAAGTTAATGCTATAGCTTGTATTTATAAGGATGAAGTGAAGATAGCCATATTTGTATATTATAGATATTGAACATATTAAATATTTTCTTTAATCATATATATATATATATAAAAATTTGGTTAAAAAACTTTGACAATGCAAATATGTTAATAGTTACCATGGGTAGCAAAAATCACACAAAAAAAAACCCAGGATATCACACCCGTTTTATAGGTAGAGATACCAAGTTAAAGTGATGCATTTTGAGAAGATATGAATAATAACAATAAATGGAGCAAAACGCATATAAATAAAAGTTCCTTTAATTCCTACATATGTTTCAAAAAATATATGCACTCTACCCCAAAGAAGTAAGAGGTGCTGGAATTGCACATATATTCGTCAGGGAACCAACATACAGAAGCAAGACAAATGCAAAATGTGTGTGTATATATATATATGTGTGTGTGTGTGTGTGTATGTGTATATATATAATATGTATATATTTATGTGTGTGTGTGTGTGTGTATATATATATATATATATATAAACACATACACATCTTTATTTTTTTTTTATCATTTATGCACCAGCAGCTGAGGCCATGCTGGTGCACCACCTTTACTTTGTCCGAGGATTTTTACCAGGGTTGCTTCTGGTGAAGTAGCAAGCTGGATGTTGCTGCTCTTCTTTGCACCTCCTGCTGTGATGTGGGTTCATCTGGAATTGCAGATAAAAAGCTGTCTAGACATTTTTTGAAGACTTCCATGTCTACACCTTGCAGATCCCTGATGTTCTGTGGTAGGGCATTAAAAAGTTGTGGGCCCTTGAATCCTAAGTTATTACAATATTGGGTTTGTATCCTCGATGGAGAAGATGGGAGCTTTGGTACTGTGCAGTGCTGTCCAGTTTGGGGATTGTTGTAGATTTCAATCCCGAAATTTGGAGCCAGACCCTCCATTATTTTCTATATATATATAGCACTGTATATTTCTTACATCTACTCTCCAGGGAGTAGAGTCCCAGTTCTCACAATCTCTCCCAGTCGCCCATGTGTTTTATTGAGTCTATCTTCTTTGTGAAGTGACGTTGAATCGCTTCTAGTTCCACAATTAGTTTTATACTCTGTAGGGACCACAATTGGGAGCAGTAGTCCAGGTGACTGAGGACAAAGGTTCTCCAAAGCAGAAGCATTGTGTCTCTGTTCCTGGTCCTGAAGGATCTAAGGATCCAACCTGGCACCCGCCTGCATAGTATTGCCATTTGAGCAATGTGTACATGGAAAGTTGCATCATTGCTCATGTGGATTCCCAGGTCACGCACTGACTTTAACATTACCTGCTCGTCCCATGTACTTCAGCTGTAGTCTGTGGACTGATAGCGGAGTGCTTGGAATTTTGCACCATTGAACTGCATATTATTCTCATCAGCCCATTTATATATTGCATTCAGGTCATTCTGCAGTCTTAGGATGTCAGTAGGATCCTTGACCGCCTACGATACTTTTGTATCATCGGCATAGCTGGTGAGTGTGGCTGAGGCCATGTCCAAGAGAGCAACCACAAACACTAGTGGACTCAGCACTTCCCTGGGGGACACCACTGAGGATTGATGTCACTTCAGAGAAAGCACCATTTGCTGTGACAGCCTGACTTTCTGCCCCTTAGGAAAACATGCTGCTACTTTCCCAGTCTACCAGCGATACCGAGGTCATGCAATTTGTGACATATCCATGATTGACTTTGTCAAATGCCTTGGCAAAGTCAAGATATATCTCATCCACATTTGAATGGTTGAGCTGTGTTAGGCAGCTCCTTCCAGGACGGAAACCATGTTGTGTGTCTGTAAGCAAGTCATTTTCCTCTTGGAACTTGGTCAGTCTTTTTCTGACAATGCGTTCCATGATCTTGCTGACATGTGAGGTCAGAGAGATGGGTCTGTAGTTTATAGCATCTGCTCTGCTTCCTCCTTTGTGGACAGGGCAGATTATTCCTTCTTTTAACGTTTGAGGAAATGTACCACATTCAAGAAAAGCATTTGCAGTGGTTTTGCAAGAGCTTTCTTGCATGTTTTTAACAGAATAGCTGGGAACCGATTGGGGCCTGTTGCAGAGTTTGGGTTTATCTTGTCAATGGCTGGCAATACATCCTCTTCTGTAATATCAATGTAATTGATGGTTGCCTTTTTTTCTTGTAGGTTAGAAGTGTTGAAGAACTCATCAGGTCTGCTTATTTTCATGTTGACAGTGGGGAGGTGAAAACACTTTGAAATTGTTTATTGAGTGCTTCACTTATCCTCTTGAGGTCTGCAGTCAGTAAGCTCTTTTCATCAAACAGTGACCCTATCCTGTATCACACTGAGGCAGACTATTTTGCAAACTTGTAGAAGGCCTTAGGGTTTCTTTTTATATTTTCCGCTGCCCTGGCTTCCCTGTTTACCCTTTCTTTTTCATGAGAGAGTCTGATTTTATTCTCAATGAGCACCATTTTGAGGTAAGGCTTATGTAATATATATATATATATATATATATATACACACACTAGCTGACATACCCGGTAATTCCTGGGAAAGCAGGGCTTATCCCTTGGTTCCGTTCTCATATTTGTTTCGCTAATCCAGTAACAACAATACAAAGCATGTAGCCCTTAAAATGTTTTTTGTGTATTTACAGAGAATACCGAACCGGCTTACATAGGGATCTTGTTTTTAGGAAATCCCAATAAGTTATGAATACCCTAATTGTGAAGTCAGTTATGTAATCACAGGAAATTAGTTACCCAATAGTAAGAATTCAAATAAAGTAGCCCCCAAAAGGGCTTTAATGTGTTCACAGAGTATATAGAACTTAGGAGGAAATGTTAATAAAGTATGTATACTAAAATTGTGAAGCATGTTATGTAATAACAGGCTAATCAGATATGAGATAATAATAATTCAAAGTAAATAACTCTGAAAAGTGCTTTTGTGCGTTCGCAGAGAATAT
>NW_026305952.1:0-777 GCF_001194135.2 Octopus bimaculoides | reverse complement strand
GTCACTGATGGGTTTCAATTTTTAATAACTTTCTTAACTTTACAAATAAAATGAATGAAATTTTGATACAATAGAAAGGACATAATGGAAATTAATGTGTACAAATCAAAGTTTGCAACACCCGTTTGTTGATATAAACCTTCTCTTTCGGGTATCCCCACAAGAAAAATTCCAAGCTAGTCAAGTCTGGGGATCGGGAAAGCCTGTTGACTTTGCCATAGCGGGAGATTATTCTCTCTCCAAAGCACTGCTGAAGCAACTGTATTGTTTCTCTTGCGTTATGAGCAGCTGCCCCATCTTGTTGAAACCTTGTGTGAAGTCTACTTTGAATGGCTGGGCGCAAAAAGGTCTTAATCAAGGATACCTGAAAAAGAAGGTTTACGTCAACAAACAGGATACCCTGGTGCAACTGAAGAACATCAATAGAGAAATCAGAGAAGTGGGGTCTAAAACTCTTGAGGGTGTTATGGTGCAAGTCTTGGAAAGAGCAGGGGTTTGCGAAGTCGAAAATGGCAGCTTTTTAAGCAATGTCCTTTTTCATTTGTGATGTAGTGGTGTTACAAACTATGACCTATGCATATTAATTTCCATTATATCCTTTATATTGTATCAAAATTTTATTCATTTATTTATAAACTTAAGGAAGTTATTAAAAATTGAAACCCATCAGGGACTTTTGGGACATCCTGTATAAATAATTAATCGTGTATACACACACACACACACGTATATGGAATCCTCTGTGTAGTTGGTTGATCCACTACTCAGGAAGAGACT
>NW_026305951.1:236-348 GCF_001194135.2 Octopus bimaculoides | reverse complement strand
AAAAGTTGAACTTTTATTTGCTTTATGAAAGCAATTTATTCAGAGAGAATGGTTCCAGTCGCTGTTTCGGGTTCAATTGCAGTACGAACAGGCCTGGATTTTTTTTTTTTTT
>NW_026305951.1:0-226 GCF_001194135.2 Octopus bimaculoides | reverse complement strand
TTTTTTTTTTTTGTTTATGAACTTCTATTAAACATCTTTTTTTGCACTTTGACAAGGAAAAAAAATGAAGCCACTGTTTTGGATTGGGAGGTTGTCCCACCCAAACAGTGGATTGCAGAGACAGAGAAAAGGACAGTGATCTTGCGGACCTATTCCAGGTCACGCAACGCTATTGCCCTCTTCAATGGGGAAAAAATAATGAAAGAGCTGGCGAGCTGTTTGCCAG
>NW_026305950.1:0-421 GCF_001194135.2 Octopus bimaculoides | reverse complement strand
CGTGGATTCCTTCGAAGATGGTTGTTCGCTTTGGTTCACTCACATTAATGGTTCACTCACATTAATGTACAGAGGGTAATAAATTGAATATTAATTTAATTAACATCAATTTAAAACCAGTGGCCTAGCATATAAAAATTCTGAAAATTCAGAAAAATTGTATTACATGCGTATTACAATTATATTACATGTGCAGTTTAACTGCACGGCACGTTGAGCAAGTGTCTTCTAATATAAACCCGGACCGACTAATGTATTCTAAGAGAATTCGGTAGATGGAAAATGTTTCTAGAGAACATTATTTTCTTTGTGGTTAGATCGTGGATGATCTCTTTCTAGCATATCAGGTGTCCACTTAGTTGTCATCCCTTCTTATACGCATATATACATATACATATTATTTTGCTTAAAAGAGTTCCAA
>NW_026305949.1:0-201 GCF_001194135.2 Octopus bimaculoides | reverse complement strand
AGAGAGAGAGAGAGAAACATACTTAAACAGACACACTGGATGATTCGCAAGTATGTAAGTAGATAGATAGATAGATAGGTAGATACATACATACAGACAGACATATAGATAGATAGACAGACAGATAGATAAATAGATAGACGGAAGACAGACAGATAGGTATGTAGGTAGATATACGGTGCGAGAGGGAAATATATATAT
>NW_026305948.1:308-643 GCF_001194135.2 Octopus bimaculoides | reverse complement strand
ATGTATATATATATGTGTATATACATGTATATATACATACATATATATATACATACATATACATAGATATATATACATATACATACATAGATACATATATGTATACATATACACATATATATATATTTATTTATATATATATACATATATAATTAAATATATATATATATATATACACACACACACATATATATACATGTATATATGTGTATATATCTTTATATACATATATATATACACATGTATATATGTGCATATATGTGTGTATATATATGCATTTATTTACATGTACATATGTGAATGCATATATATGTATATATGTGTGTATATATATA
>NW_026305948.1:0-298 GCF_001194135.2 Octopus bimaculoides | reverse complement strand
ATGTGAATGCATATATATGTATATATGTGTGTATATATATATATGTAGATATACATATATACATGTGTGTGTGTATGTATGTATACATACATACACACACATGTATATATGTGTATCTATTATACATATACACGTATAAATATATATGTATGTATATGCATATATATCTATACATGTATGTATATATGTATATATATCTATACATGTATGTATATATGTATATATATCTATATATGTTAGTATGTATGTATATATATATATATATGTTAGTATGTATGTGTATATATATATATATATA
>NW_026305947.1:0-258 GCF_001194135.2 Octopus bimaculoides | reverse complement strand
TATTTAGAACGAGCAAATATTTCTGTCGGCATATCTCACCGTCTTTCTGTCTCTGTCTGTCAGTCTCTCTCTTTCTCTCTCTCTGTCGCTTTCTTTTTTTTCTCTCTGTCGCTTTCTTTCTCTCTCTCGTTCTCGTTTTCTCTGTAATGGACGTCAAAACAGTTTGTGATAGTGTATCAAACATTTACGAATTTTGCATCTTTTCTGCATTTGCAGAATCCATGATGGATGGCTAAATAATCAAGGTCATTCTTGAAA
>NW_026305946.1:0-596 GCF_001194135.2 Octopus bimaculoides | reverse complement strand
ATTTGGGGAGCGGTCGTGTGCAGCTTTAGTATTCTTGTTTGTGACAGCAGTCGTGTTTATTTCAGATATTATGGTTTTAAAAACTATTTATGGCTAATCGATGACAGGACGCTGGTGAAGGTTTTCGCCCTCTAATTGCTCTTGTTCATATTGTAATGAATAATCTGGAGATAGAACTTGGACATCAATAGAACGATGAATAAAATTGCAGATGGTGGAATATATGTACCTGGTTTCCTTTGTGATTGTGTTAGTTCTCAACCAGCTTACATTTTGTGTGAAGGTTCATTGGAATCATTATAACTCAGTGTTTCTGAAAGATAATCATGAGTGCCATGTTGGGAAATATTTGTTGTTCGAAACTCATGAAGCCTGTATGAAAGCATAACAATTCTCCAATGAGTGAAATAAAGAAAACGATAAACAATATATGTCTTATGAATAAATAATAAATTCTTCAATTTATAGATGCTGCGGTATCAGAATATTGCCACGACTTTGGGAAGAAATATTGTACTGCCACTATGAGAATTTATCCTATACGTAAACCTGACATATACTACTGCAAGTTTGTTCGTTTCTATAAAAATATTTTT
>NW_026305945.1:0-369 GCF_001194135.2 Octopus bimaculoides | reverse complement strand
TAAAATCTTTCATTGAATACGTCACATTGAGCTCACTTTGTAATCGAATTTCATCAAAAAATCTGCCATAAGTGATTTTTAACGAATGTATAGAGTCCACAGGAAATTGTTTGCAATATTCATCAACTTTGTTGAAATTCAAAAGTTCCATGAATTTAAACTCTTCTAAGGATGAATATCGTGCTTTTATTTGGTCAACTACTGTACTGATAATTTTGTTACAATGCATTCTAATAATGTCGTTGAGGCTCAATAGATATATTTTTGAATCTCTGAATTCCGATTCCTGCATCGACTCCATATTTTTCCCCTAATATACCATAAAAGATTGAAAAATTATCAAGTTTGTTTTCGAGTACAGTTCTAGTT
>NW_026305944.1:0-510 GCF_001194135.2 Octopus bimaculoides | reverse complement strand
GTAGATTTACTGTGTTTGTCATATCTAAAAGAGTGCAAATGGGCTGCGTATCGTTGTTTGAAGTTTTTAGTTGCACCTATGTATGTAGCTGTAGTGTTATCTAATATATTTCTTACAGTGCATTTATATATTACGTTGTATCTTACGCAATGCATTTTTAGCGGATAGATCGTCCCGGAGCGACAGTTACAAGTAGATGAGACTTGGGGGTTGTGTTCGGTGGTGGGTGAGGTATTATTGTTGGAGGATATGTTATGTGAGGATGTAGAAGAATCTAGATCAATGGAATTATTGTTGTAGTTATTTGTCCCACCATTGTTATTATTATAGGAAATGGTATTATTATTATTGAGTATATTAGTGGGTTGGGATCTACTGTGGTTTTGTTCAAGTGCACGAGTGTTAGTGTTAGATGAACGTATATTAATGTCTACGTTGGGTATATGCATGCGCCGAGTGCTAGTGCTAGCATAGTTATGGTTGTGTAAGTTTTGGTAATAGAGTGAAAGT
>NW_026305943.1:0-457 GCF_001194135.2 Octopus bimaculoides | reverse complement strand
TATACACACATATATATGAATACATATATATTATATTATATATATATATATGTGTGTATATATATATGAATACATATTTATATATTTATATATGTATTTATATTAAATATATATATGTATATATATCTGTATGCGTATAAGCCTCTGATCTCTGTATCTATGAAACCTACTCTCTATAAAGATATATGCATATACGCATGTATGTATGTTTGTATGTATATATGCATATATGTATATAATATGTACACACACACACACACACACACACACACACATATATATATATATATATATATATATATATATACGTACATACATACACGCGCTGTTACATACGTATATACAAAGATACATACATGCAAACAAATTCTGTCTCAGAGATATACTTAGGCATCCATATTTTCACTCACACACACCAGCACAGACGCCGCCATTCACACACGCACGTGCGCAAACA
>NW_026305942.1:0-202 GCF_001194135.2 Octopus bimaculoides | reverse complement strand
CTTGCCCCAACAGGTCTTCACAAGCAGAGTTTAGTGTCCAATAAAGGAAATACTAGAAGAAATTCGATGTTACACCTAAATCACATTTTCGCTTTTTTTAAATTAGATTAATTGATGAAAGAAGAAAATACTTACGGTTCCCATATTCACCAAAAGCATATTTTGGAGGGATAGTTAGCTTTCGTGTTTCACCAACACAAGC
>NW_026305941.1:0-221 GCF_001194135.2 Octopus bimaculoides | reverse complement strand
TATTATTATTATTATTATTATTATTATTATTATTATTGTTATTATTAGCACGCCGGGAAAGATTTTTAGCTGCATTTCGTCTGTCTTTATGTTCTGAGTTTAAATTCCGCCGGAGTCACCTTTACATTTCATCCTTTCGGGGATCGATAAATTAAGTACCAGTTGAGTACTAGGGTCGATGTAATGAACTTACCCCCACCGCTACAAAAAAAGAAAAAAAA
>NW_026305940.1:0-273 GCF_001194135.2 Octopus bimaculoides | reverse complement strand
ATAATAATAATAATAATAATAATAATAATAATAATAATAATAATGCTTATTATTATTACCATTATTACTATTGTCATTTTTAAGTTTTTGTTTATTGATATTATTATTATTATCATCTTTAGTAGCAGTAGTATTCATTACAATTACGATTATTATTATATTAGCTATGGGAGAGAGAGACTGAGACAGAGACAGAGACAGAGGGGGGGAGGTGTAATTGATGGTGGGAATGGTGGTGGTAGTGGTGGTAGTGGTGGTGGTGGTGGTGGTGGT
>NW_026305939.1:0-538 GCF_001194135.2 Octopus bimaculoides | reverse complement strand
TGATGATGTATTTATCATTATCAGGATCATCATCACCGTCATCATCTTTATTATTATTTTTGATGTTGTTGTTATCATTATTATTATTATTATTATTAATAATAATAATAATAATTCTTATACTACGAGTAGTAGTAGTTGTAGTAGCAGTAGCTGCAGTAGTAGCAGTAGTATAGTTATTCATATTTAATATGATCATCATCACCATCGTCATCAGGATCATTACTATTGTCATCATCATTGTTATTATTATTATTATTATTAGTAGTAGTAGTAGTAGTAGTAGTGTTGCTGTTGTTGTTATTATTTTTGCTGATATTCGATATTCTTTTTGTGTTTATATTTTTATTGTTACTGCTTTATTATACAATACTCTTAGCTTTTGTTGCTCTGCTTTTTAGAGCTTCCGGTTTCTTTTTACGTTCATATATACAGACTTACAAATACACACACACACACTCACACACATATATACATACACACGGATTTATATTTATATATCTATGTTATATACCAGCGTTACAAATATATATATATA
>NW_026305938.1:0-303 GCF_001194135.2 Octopus bimaculoides | reverse complement strand
AGCTAAAGGAAAGATCGTTTGTATAACTGACGTAAGATCGTTTGTATAGCCAAAGGAAAGATCGTTTATGTAGCTAAAGGAAAGAACGTTTGTATAGCTGAAGGGAAGATCGTTTGTATAGCTAAAGGAAAGATCGTTTGTATAGCTAAAGGAATGATCGTTTGTATAGCTAAAGGAAACATCGTTTGTATAGCTAAAGGAATGATCGTTTGTATAGCTGAAGGGAAGATAGTTTGTATAACTAAATGAAAGTTCGTTTGTATAGCTAAAAGAAAGATCGTTTGTATAGCCAAAGGAAAGATC
>NW_026305937.1:0-1657 GCF_001194135.2 Octopus bimaculoides | reverse complement strand
CTATGCACACACATGCATACACAAAATCAATACAGATACATGCATATACACTCACACACACACACACACACTAACGCGCAACATGCAATTCATACACAGATACACACACAGATACACACACACACAGCTGCATACACAAGACGGAGGAGACATGCTCACCATATGCATACACATACATTCATGCACACGCACACGTGCATGCATTCATGCATGTTTGCATGCACGCGTACGTATATCTCTTTCCAATGCACACGTATTTGATCTCACATATGCGTACAAGTCACCGCCTACAAACAGAGAAATCACGCATACAGACATATACATGAACAAATGCATTAAGCATACACACACACACACACACACATATTTACACATCATTTTTTTTCTTCTCTCAGTCGTTCTGTCTGTCTGTCTGTCTCTCGATGCAGCATGCAGATACGCACAAGCACACAAACACAAATGCGCATACACATACACATGCATACACATATATCCATACATTCACGCATACACACACACACACACACACATCGTACACATATTTATGCATTCACACACATGCACACGCACACAGACCACACATGCACACGCACACAGACCACACATGCACACATGAATACGCACACACACACACACATACACACGCCAGCACACTCACACAATATAGTTATACATTTTGTACATAAGCACATATATAAAAACACACATTCGCACATTTTCACACTCACGCATACACACGCACATACACACGCAAACAAACACACACACCATACCATGCTTTTATGCACTCACACATACACATGCACACATACATTCACACAAACCACATATGCACACATGTATACGCACGCACGCACACACACATACACACACCATAGGTATTTTTACATTTTGTACATAGGCACATACATAAACACACACATCCGCACATTCTCACACTTACACACACACACACACACACACACGCACACACACACACACAGATTACCCACAATTCACTGCAGCCTGTTCTATTTATAGTGTCTGTACCACTCTCCACAAATATCAGGTCTATTATTGACCATACATGGAGCTGTCGTCTGCTGTCTTCCGACTTCTTTCTCTCCTTTTCTTTTTTCTACCTTTCTCTTTCTCTTTCTCTTTCTCTGTCTTATTCATTCTATATATATATCCCAACATAACTTCTTTCCTTCCTTCCTTCATTATGTATTCTTTGATTTCTTTGTTTTCTTTCTTTCGTTCTTTCTACCTGTGTCTCTTTCTCTCTCTGTCTGCTAATCAATCAATCAATCAATCAAGCCATCTATCTATCTATCTATCTATCTATCTATCTATCTATCTATCTATCTATCTGTCTACACACGTATTTATTCTTTTTTCTTTTTCTTTTTCTTTTTCTTTTTCTTTTTCTCTTTGTTTCTTTCTTTCTGTCTTATTCCCCCCCTCTCTTTCATTCCCGTTTTCCCCAGCCCTCCTTCCATAATTGCATTTTACCATTCCTACATCCAGCCAATGCATAATAAACATGCAAGCATGTATGTGCAGGAATATGCATATCTAGGACTGCACTGCGTACGTGTGTATATATGTGTGTGTGTGTGTGTATGCGGGAGGGGTATCGGTGCTTAACTATTTATATATTCACACATACATACAT
>NW_026305936.1:0-349 GCF_001194135.2 Octopus bimaculoides | reverse complement strand
TACTTGCAAGGTCCCTCTTACAAAATTCACTTGTCTGTGACAAAAAATACTCTCCAGTATTGTTCTAACCTCGTCTACAGAATTCATATTTTTTCTGTCCAAATGATTTTGAAGTCTGCGGAATAAATGATAATCAGATGGGGCAATGTCTGGCAAATATGGTATTTGGGGCATCATTTCCCATTCACACTGCTCCAGCCTTTGGAATATCATTCTCGCTGTATGTGGCTGAGCATTATCCTGATGGAAAAACACCTTTTGTCTTGAAAGCAAAGATGGTCATTTTTCTTCTAGCACTAACTTAAGCCGCTCAAGCTGCTTGCAGTAGATCTCCTTTGTTATCATTTGG
>NW_026305935.1:0-322 GCF_001194135.2 Octopus bimaculoides | reverse complement strand
AGCCAATCGTCTGCACTTTGTTGCCATCCTGGTAATGTGCACTTGGAAAGGGGGATCATCACTCATGCCGATACCCATGTCTCTCACTGATTTAGGCTCTGGGATTGAAATTCCCTGCGGACCAGTGTACTCTGTAAGTTTCATATTCAGTTTTGGGCGTTGGTAGCGCAGGGCTTGGAATTTTTCAGCATTAAACTGCATATTATTATACTCAGCCCATCTGTAAACTGAGTCCAACTCCTGATGCAGGTGTGCAACATCACTGGAGTTCCGTATTTTCTGCGAGACTTTCGTATCGTCTGCGTAGCTTGCAAGAGTGGCT
>NW_026305934.1:0-297 GCF_001194135.2 Octopus bimaculoides | reverse complement strand
GTACATTTAAACACATAAGAGAGATGTCCATAATAGGACATCTAACCCTCGTATTTATGTGTTAATCTTGGCTTTCCTGCTGATGATAACTGGCTTTGCAAATTATTTTATTTTGCTAGAAATAACTTGAAACCTTGGTTCAGGATATAAATGGCAAATGTTTTTATTTTTCATTCCCTTTCGAAATTATCCCAATTGTGGTTTAGAGTTTGACTGCTCCTTCTAGCGAGTTAGATGTCCTATTATAAACATCTCTCTTATGTGTTTAAATGTACACTGTATGTATTTATATGAATA
>NW_026305933.1:0-267 GCF_001194135.2 Octopus bimaculoides | reverse complement strand
TATATATATTTACACATACATGTGTACACATAAGAGGCAAACACATGCACACTTACATATGCATATGCACACACATACATGTATATATAGACACACAAGCATATACATATAGGAGCATACACTCGTCCACTTATGTATGCACACATATATATATGCCCACATGTACGTATAGACGTATACACCGAAATATCGAAGTATGTATATATACATGTGTGTGTGTGTGTATACACATGCACGTAAATTTTGTTTATATACACACACACACAC
>NW_026305932.1:0-463 GCF_001194135.2 Octopus bimaculoides | reverse complement strand
TATATATATATATCACATATGTGTGTCTGTGTGTGGATATATGTAAGTATACTCTTGCGTTAATGGATAGGAAAACATTTAAAAGAATATAAAAAGTCTCTCTTAACGAGGAAGAATGCAGCGGAAGTGACAGCGATGCACCGATATTCCACAAAAACACTCATTTATCTTGCTATCATCGCATTCTGATACTGATGCCGAATGGGAAGGTCTCAGTATGTATATGTACGTATACACACACACACACACACATATATGTACATATGCATGTACATATATATATACACATATGTAAAGTACATATGTGTGTATATGTGTATATATATATATATATATATGTGTAGTTTTATATTCATATGTGTATACACAGGTACGAACATGTATTTATGTATATTTTACATAGAGGCATGCATAAATATATAAATACATGCATATATATATATATATATATATATATATATAT
>NW_026305931.1:4496-4911 GCF_001194135.2 Octopus bimaculoides | reverse complement strand
TATATATATATATATATATATATATATATATAGATACACACACACACACAAACACACATACCTCAACCACCTGATGGCTCTCCACTTTGATTTGTCATGCCCACCCCCAGACTCTGTCAACTACACTCACCTCTGCGCCAGTAACATTAATAGCATCTCCTTCCTCACATCCGACACTCTCCCCACCCTTGAACCCGGCTCATTCCTATTACCTTCTGGCTTAACACCTTCTCTTCAACAGTCCATCTTACACAAGCAGAACCTATTTGTGAGTTACTGTGTGAGTGTGTGTAGTGCGTATATTCACATTCTTAGCAGGATATGCTATGTAATACCTACATAAATGACAAAATTGTACATTTAACTACACTATACACACACATACACACAAAAACACCAATATTGAGGTTCCCCA
>NW_026305931.1:0-786 GCF_001194135.2 Octopus bimaculoides | reverse complement strand
ATATATAAATGATTGCTTTTATGTTCATTTATAACGAAAACAATTTTACATTAATCTGATGGATTACTCTATACTTTTGCAGATTACAAATTTATTATTTTTATACAAGAATATTGTTGACAGTGACTTCGAAGTTTTGACCTGACACACTTACCCATACATACGATCATTATCATTAGCATTGCATTTAATGCTTGTCTTCTATGCTGGCATGGGTTGGACGATTTAACAGAAACCAATGAACTAAAGGACTGCATCAAGTACTATTGATTTTATTTCAGAAGCAAGACAAGTACATGGGATTGATAAGCAGCTACATGTTGTGAAATACCAGTATCTGCCACTTCCATCCACTTCCAGGGTGATTTCATTTTGCCTAGCTTTGAAGTAAACTGTCTTTTACAACTGTAAGTCTTTAACCCTTTCGATACTAACCCGGCTGAAACCACCTCTGGCTCTGTAGTACAAATGTGTCGTTTTCATAAGTTCCGAATTAAAATCTTCCACCAAACCTTGATCATAATTTATGTTCCTAATATTAGCTTAATGATAACTAAGTTATTTTACTAAATTCTTTGATATATTTAAAATTAATTGAGAGAAACACAGAGCACCGCAAAAGAAATATGGTAATGAAAGGGTTAAAGGAATCTTTTCCAGACAAAAGACTGCAGCTCTTGGAGTTTAACAACATATGTACATTAACCCTTTCATTACCAATCCGGCTAAAACCGCCTCTGGCTCTGTAGTACTAATGTCTTGTTTTCATAAGTTCTGAATTAAAAT
>NW_026305930.1:0-421 GCF_001194135.2 Octopus bimaculoides | reverse complement strand
TATATACATATATATATATGTATACATATATATATATATATGTATATATACGTATACATATATATACATACATATATATATACATACATTATTATACATATACACGATTATATACGTGCTGGAATGCACGACACGTTACCCGATACTTTGGGGTCAGTAATCAGATCTACACTCCAATATTCTATGCAATGTGAAACTAATCATGATATATATATGAATACGTATATACATACGTACACATATATGCATAGATATACATATACTCATTTGTCTATATTTATGTATATATAGGTGTGTGTATGTATGTGGTTACGTATATGCATAAATACATGTGTTTGTAATTATATGTATATATGTATATAAAGATATGCACACACACACATATATAGTTGAAATTTATAGAAAAACAAAAGACAAAGAC
>NW_026305929.1:0-322 GCF_001194135.2 Octopus bimaculoides | reverse complement strand
TGTCGAACCGACCCCAGTGTTTCTTTTAAATTTTGCCACTTATTTTCGTCTGCTGGGCGAAAGGCTTAGCGGTATTTCGTCTGTCTTTACGGTCTGAGTTCAAGTTCCAACGGGGTCGACTTTGCCTTTCATCCTTTCAGGGTCGATAAATTAAGTAGCAGTTGCGTACTGGGGTGGATCTAATAGACTAGTCCCCTCCCCACACCAAATTTCGGGCTTCGTGCCTAGAGTAGAAAAGAATATACACGCATTGTGCTGGATTACGTAGTCGGTTTGTAGTGAAACTACCTATCGCCATTAGATACAAAACTGCTATCGCCAT
>NW_026305928.1:0-267 GCF_001194135.2 Octopus bimaculoides | reverse complement strand
ATATATATATATATATATATATATATATATATATGCATATACCTATATATTTGTATATATATAAGTATATATATATTTATATTTGTATATATATATATGTATATATTTGTGTGTATATATATATATATATATATGTATATATATATATATATATATCTATTTAATTTTCATAATCCTGATATATAAATGATATAAATTACAGTAGACCATTAAATCTTCTTTATCACATAGATTATGTATGTGTGTGTATATATATATATATATATA
>NW_026305927.1:0-1211 GCF_001194135.2 Octopus bimaculoides | reverse complement strand
GACCGCGGCTGGGCGTCTAGCACTTAGAATGTTGTCAGGCGCTCACAGCCCTCTACCAGTCAGGCAATGGGATCGGTAGATGTCGCGCTTTAGAAATATATAGAGGATTAGTGGTGGTGAAGTGCGACGACGATCTCGAGGAATTTTTGGGAGCCGACAAAAACGAACTGGTTACTCTATTCCGGAGAACTGTTCGGTTGGAAATTATTATGGATAATTTCCAGATGTCCTTGGCCTGGCAGTGCTACCGGCTCGTGTCGCCACAACTAGTAGTGGTTTGGGGCAAGTTTAGGGCATTCGTTTGCGATCATCACCATCATCACCACCATCATCATCATCATCATCATCATCATCATCATCATCATCATCATCGTCATCATCATCATTATTATTATTATTATTATTATTATTATCATTATTACTTTTGTTGTTGTTGTTGTTATATGCTTGACTTTTGTTTTGTATTTGTACAAGTTAGCTCCAAGTCTCACCCAGAGACCTCAAGAGACAATAAGTTAGAAGTTCATGTTGGTGTTATGCCTAGGGTGTCATATATTTCGTTTTGCACATAATATTGTTCTAGAAAATGTTTAAGAAAATTATAAGATTGTTCCAAAATTTGAGATTACATAGACTGTATTTTACGTAGGATATGGACAGTTACCATGAACATTATCATTTGAATTTCTGCCATTTTGGGGTTTCCTGGTGTCTGAGCTAGGTAGCAATCATCCCCTTTTCGTGTCATTCCCAGGGCACTTATGACAATAGGTATTGTTTTAGTCTTGAGGTTCCACATTTTGCTAATTTCTATTTCAAGATCTGTCTACTTGCTCAGTTTTTGGTAGATCTTGACAGATACATTTATGTCGATTGGGACAGTGATATCAATGAGGCGGCATGATTTTTCTCTGAAGTTTTTCAATACAATGTCTGGCCTATTCGCATCTGTCAGTTTAAATGGTGAAGTTCCAGAAGAGTGCGATGTGATCATTTTCAAGCACTGGAGATGGTTTGTGTTCCCACCAGTTTTTATTATGTGACAGGTCCAGGTTGTTGCAAATTTCCCAGTGAATATATTGTGCTGCTCTATCATGCCTGTTGAGATACTCTGTAGGCACAAGAAAACTGCGCGTGGAGACAACATTGAGACAACCGTTCTTTAATATGTTGGCCTGGTAGTTTCTTGTCGGTAGGCATTGATCTTGGGC
>NW_026305926.1:0-398 GCF_001194135.2 Octopus bimaculoides | reverse complement strand
ACAGACATATGTGTGTCTCTGTGTGTGTGTGTGAATTTCTACATTTTGTGTGGGAAAAGAATCTATTCTTGATATTAATTACAGAATTCGTGTCATGATTATTTTGATATTCGAGTGCTCAATATATCGACATAATTTTCAATGACGACCTCCCTGCCAAAGGAGATCCAACGATTCACTTGTGATTATAGCTCAGCACTCCGTTAATGAACTCAACGCTGCAATCAATCTCTATCACTCTTTTACTCTTTCCTTTTCATTTCCTTTCTTCCACTCCTACTTTCTCTTTCATCTTTCTGTGTCTATCTCTCTTTCTTTCCATCCATCCCTCCGTTCCTCCCCCATCCAACCACTCATCTATCTATCTATCTATCTATCTATCTATCTATCTATCTATC
>NW_026305925.1:0-834 GCF_001194135.2 Octopus bimaculoides | reverse complement strand
TATATATATATATATATATATATATATATATATATATATATAACACTGGTGGCGTGGAGAGGGGAGGCTGGTATGCATGGCTAACTGCTGGTCTTCCATAAACAACCTTGCCCGGACTTGTCCCTGGGAGGGTAACTTTCTAGGTGCAATCCCATGGTCAATCATGATGGAAGAGGGTCTCAGCATATATATATATATATATTCAGAAATGTTCATGAATGCCACATGAAGCTACAGTATGAGCAATCTGCTTCTACTCAGTAGTAGTCATTCATTAAAGTTACTAAAAATCTTCCTTCTTCTAGAAGTCAGAAAAGTTTCTTTTGTCTCACATGTAACAATCTAGCTATGTAGATCATGTTAATCCTAGCATATCTGCTGTCGAAAAGTTCATTGGAGATTTGTGTCCATTTTGAGTGACAGATAAATATACTGAAGAGATTCAGCTAGCCAAATTTTCTGACATAAGTTGCTTCATCTTTTATCTGTTTCTGCATGTAACAGGTCCCCATATGATGCTCAACAGAAGTGCAACTAGATGGATAGCGATAGCATCTTAAACATAAATGTAGTCCTCTTCTTTTAACTTGTTTCAGTTTCTTCATAAGAAACCCAACCTTTTTCACTCAATATTCTGGATATTGATGATTTATAAAGATTGACGTAATTCCTCATGAAAGTAAATAGACAACAGTGCTCTCCTTATTGTCTATTCTATAAATATATTAGTATATAAATATTAAATTGCGGAGTCACTATCAGAACTAGAGGAGAAGTTTCAGGTGTGTGAAAGCAAGGACTAGAATCGAAGGGCCTTAGAGTCAACCTAGCAAA
>NW_026305924.1:0-296 GCF_001194135.2 Octopus bimaculoides | reverse complement strand
GTGTGTGTGTGTGTGCATGTGCGCGTACGTGTGTGTTTGTGTGTGTGTGTGTGTATGCATGTGGCGCGCAGTGGAAGTGGGATGGTTCATCTTTGTTCGCTTAGTATTGGGGTTTATTCTTTGATTTGGTTGAATCTCGGTTTTTTGTTTTTTTTGTTGGTCAGTTACTTTTAGCGTTTTGACAGAAAAAAGCTTCTTTTAGCATAAGCGTGCCTAAACAAGTCGAATGCTTACACAGAGCAGGTATTACAGCCACATCATCCAAACCGACCGAGTGAAACCGGGCTTAGCTGCTA
>NW_026305923.1:0-300 GCF_001194135.2 Octopus bimaculoides | reverse complement strand
AAGTAAATTCCAAAGTAAACATTTCTAGTAGAGAAGTAGAAGAGAACAGGGTTGCAATGTCCACAAAGTCGGGGTCCACACATATACATATACAGTATCCACAAAGTCTGCGATTCTGAAGAAACTGAAAGCGGCAACAGGATGATTTACGCTAGAATGGAGCAAAAAACTTCAAAAATGTTTTTAGTTACAATTTTCCTGGGGAGACAGGGTCTACCCACAGTCTTTCTCAGGAAGCGATACCAATAGACTTAATGTAAAAGGAGAAAGGGCTCTATACCCCTTTCTTATTTTTTCTGA
>NW_026305922.1:0-201 GCF_001194135.2 Octopus bimaculoides | reverse complement strand
ACATATATATATAATACATATACATACTTAGCTATACAGTATATATATATTTATATATATACATGCGCACACATATATATCTATGTATGTATTTGTGTATATATATATATATATATATATATATATGTATGTATGTTTTATGTATATATGAATGTATGCAAGTATGTATACATGCATATATATGAAGGCCGAGTGTCAGTC
>NW_026305920.1:0-315 GCF_001194135.2 Octopus bimaculoides | reverse complement strand
AGACGATTAGATCGACCCCAGTACGCAACTGGTACTCAATTTATCGACCTCGAAAGGATGAAAGGCTAAGTAGACCTCAGCAGAATTTGAACTCAAAACGTAAAGACAGACGAAATACCGTAAAGCATTTTGGCCGGCGTGCTAACGATTCTGGCAGCTCACCGCCTTTAACTGTCACAATATAGAAACATTTCTATAGCACCAGCAAACAAGTAACAGATGCTTACATTTTTTATGTTTTCCGTGAATTTTTCTCGGGTTCACCTACTCTTTACTCTTTACTCTTTACTTGTTTCAGTCATTTGACTGCGGCCA
>NW_026305919.1:0-417 GCF_001194135.2 Octopus bimaculoides | reverse complement strand
TATATCTGTATACGTGTATATACATACATACATATATATATATATATACACACACACATACACCAACACACACACACACACACACACATACATACATATATATATATGTATGTGGAAATATTTGATTGTGTACTGATGACCATGTGTTAGCATTTTAATATTACTTGTGTATTTTATACTCCTATGCACACATTGATGTTTAGCGTTACTCAAATACAAATACGCTTAGATATGCACGAAATGATATGTTTTTCTTTATAAAGTTGTATTTCGTTGAATATAAGACCGGATTTGTGAAAATGCATGTGTACACCAGTTAAGTTCATGTTAATGTATACATCTTACATCTATAAGCGTTGCATTTCTGAATACATATACATGTACGTTTATATGTGTGCATATATATATATATATATA
>NW_026305918.1:0-420 GCF_001194135.2 Octopus bimaculoides | reverse complement strand
TCTTTCCATCGTTCCCTTGTTCCTTCGTTTGTTCTGTCGTTCGTTCGTTCTCTCATTCGTTCGTTCTTTCCATCGTTCCTTTGTTCCTTCGTTCGTTCTTTCGTTCGTTCGTTCGTTAATTCGTTCGTTCGTTCTTACGTACGTACGTTCGTTCGTTTGTTCGTTTATTCGTACGTAAGTACCTTCGTTCTTACGTTCGTAAGTACATAGTTCGTTCTTTCGTTCTTTCGTTCTTATATACGTACGTTCGTTCGTTCGTTGGTTTGTACCCTCGTCCATTCGATCGTTCTTTTGTTCGTTCGTTCGGTCGTTCGTTCTTTCGTACGTATGTACGTACGTACGTTCATTCGTTCGTACGTACGTACGTACGTTCGTTCGTTCCTTCGTACGTACGTACGTTCGTTCCATCGTCCGGATGTA
>NW_026305917.1:0-441 GCF_001194135.2 Octopus bimaculoides | reverse complement strand
GGTGCAATCTATTTCATAAATGCGTTGTCTGTAAGCTTGTTCCCTGTTTACTTTTGGGTGGTTCAAAAGTGGTGGTTGTAAGCGATTTCTATTTATGGTGTATGGAGGGTAATGAGGAGGGTTGTTGTTGATTAAGTGGTTGAAATTGGTGGTGGTTTGTGCGATGTTCAGTTTTTGTTTATTATTTATAGTTCTTTTCTTTAGGAAAGGATTATCTGTGCTGAATTCTTGTTTAAAAGTTGATTCATATCTTTGGAAGAAATCATTGCTTTTTTCCCAGCGTAGGAGAGAGTTTCTTTCTTCCTTTTCACAGATTTCTTTCCAAAAATTTATGGTATTTTCGAGGGGTTGTCCCTCGGTTTGTTTGTTCATTTCCCTGTGCATCTCTTCGTTATGAAATTTTTTTCATTATTTTTTTCATTATGAGGTTTTTTCACGCTG
>NW_026305916.1:0-206 GCF_001194135.2 Octopus bimaculoides | reverse complement strand
TTTTTCTATTGTTTTTTTTTATTTTTGTTTATTTTTTATTTTATTTAATTTTTCTTTTTTCAAATTCCAGTAGCTTATCAGATTGAGGATGAGTCCAGCACTTGTAATTAGTGAATGAGTGACATTTTATTGCCTTTATAAATACAATAATTGATCATGATGATGATGATGATGATGATGATGATGATGATGATGACGCTGATGGT
>NW_026305915.1:0-424 GCF_001194135.2 Octopus bimaculoides | reverse complement strand
GATCCAACAGTATTTGTGTTGGCATAGTTTCTATGGCTGGACACCCTTCATAACACTAACTGCTTTACAGCATGTACTGGTTGCTCATTATCTAGCTTGCAAAACTACAGACTACAAGAGAGATAGCTATATACCTGGAGATGATGGGTTAAAGTATGAGAGAAGGGGCCAGAGCAGAACAAATTTTTTTTTTATGTAGATGAGCTACATGGGTACTTACACTTTAAGAGAGAAGGTAGGAGTGACCAGGATGGAACTGGAAAGAGATAAAAACAGTGGTAATGAGGTGTCTGGGTGCACCCTGAAGGTATGAGGTGAGTAGGATTGAATGGAAGACAGAGGAACCAGGTATGTGGGTGGTTGGAGGTTGCAAGAGTATGAGGGAGTGAGAGATGGGGAGTTGGATAAAGAGAAAGGAGGAGAC
>NW_026305914.1:0-233 GCF_001194135.2 Octopus bimaculoides | reverse complement strand
TGCACTCCCAGATGAGGCATAATACTCGTAATCAAACTTATTCATATCTTATTTTCTGTAGCTATACAAATGCGTTTGTACACAAACTCCTGTCATAATAAAGCCGTACACATTGCATGGGAAATATTGGTTTAAATCTAATGCGGTTAGGTCTTCGTCTTTTTGATTAAAATTTCAAAATTACCACATAGCTTCGTAGATATGAATTAATAACCATGACACGAGGAATCGAA
>NW_026305913.1:0-548 GCF_001194135.2 Octopus bimaculoides | reverse complement strand
AGATTCCGAGTTCGATTCCAGGCAGTGACCTGAATAATAATAATAATATATTGCAAAGCTGCGTGATAAACAACATTTTTTGTCTTCCTATTCGGAGTCAGTACAAATAGCCTGTTTTCATTCCTTACCTTCGAACAACCAGCATATAGCTGGCCGTAGGCAACAATAAACTTACTTGTTAAAAGTTCAATGATAATTCTTCTGCTGCCACTTAATTTTGAAGACAATTTGATGTACGTAGGTTCTTACTTTTCGTACAAACAATTATTTGTAGCAGCTGGTACGTATCTAAACTCCTGTTCGTTGTTTGAAGGAGAATTACACCACTGTCGCTAAACATTATTTTAAGTGCGAGTTTTATGGTTTGGAATTGTCCTAAGCGTATTTGACCATAAAGATGTTTGAAATTTAGTATTTTTTTTAGCATTTTTTAAGTCGAATCTATTTTCATGCAGTCAGAGTGCACCAAGTTTCCATAGCTCCGACGGCTAACGGAAAGAAAATAGGTCCGACAAATTTTATTAATATCTGAAAAAATACTAAGTTTC
>NW_026305912.1:0-263 GCF_001194135.2 Octopus bimaculoides | reverse complement strand
TATATATATATATATATATATATATATATAATGTTTATATATATATATATGTATACATATGTATGTTTATATATATATGTATACATATGTATGTTTATATATGTATATGTTTATATATAAGCATATATATGTACATGTATGTATATGTACACACACATACATATATATATATATATATATGTATGTGTATACACACGCACAGACACATATATGCATACATATATATATATTTATTTATTTATTTATGTGTTTCAGCCAAGTGG
>NW_026305911.1:0-419 GCF_001194135.2 Octopus bimaculoides | reverse complement strand
CACACACACACAATGTTTTAACATTTGCTTTTCTATGCTTGCATGGGTCAGATGAAATTTGTTGAGTCTGATTTTCTGCTGCCAGATACCCTTCCTGCCACCAACCTTCACCTGTTTCCAAGCAAGGTAATATTTCCCCATGACCAAACAAGTTTCCATGGAAGGCTTGAAACAAAGGGTACCACCTGCATAATAGTGACACTCACCTACAACAATCGCCGATACCCAAGAAACAAAAGCACCAACTCATATGCACTCAAATACACACACATATGACAGGCTTCTTTACAGTTTCCTTCTACCAAATTCTTTCAGAAGGCTTTGGTTAGTCCAGGGACATTGTTAAAGACTCTACTTGCTCAAGGTACCATGCAGTGGGATTGAACCTGGAACCAAGTGGTTGGGAAGTGGGTTTCTTA
>NW_026305910.1:0-278 GCF_001194135.2 Octopus bimaculoides | reverse complement strand
CAGTAATATAGATGCATATAATTTTATGCGTAATACGTATTAACGTACAAATTTAAATCGTCTTTCCTTTCTGAGCGGAAGCTTTACTACCCTGTAAGTCAAATTTCAACATCCACTGGAATTCTTTACAGCTATAATATTGATAAAAATTAATTTGCATGAAACGCTATTACCTTCAAAGAAATGATGCTGTCGTCGCAATGGCAATGGTCGCTTAAGTGTTAATGAACAATCGTTCTTTTTGCCACATTCACCAAAATTAAGTTTAATCATATTTT
>NW_026305909.1:0-760 GCF_001194135.2 Octopus bimaculoides | reverse complement strand
GAAAACAGGTATGGGTTGGTAACAGGAAGAGTATCTGGCCATAGAAAATCTGCCTCAGTGAAGTTTCATCTGACCCATGATGCCAACAATTGAAAAATCATCATCATCATCTTTGTTTTAATGTCCACTTTTCCATGCTTGCATGGCTCAGACAGAATTCATTGAGGTAGATTCTTTTTACAGCATCATGTCAGTCCTCGTCTTCCTGACCTCCAGTCAAAGAAGCATTCTAACCATGACCATTCCCTCTTTTTAAAGATATTAAGGACTAGTAAGCTGCTTGACTGCATAGAGGCTCCCTCATTGGTTTCTTTGTTGATCCTTATGTGTGTAGGAAGGGTCTTAATGTGTGTATATGTCAGTGTATGTATGTGCATCAATGTAAGTAGTGTGTGTTTTCATGGAGATTATTAAGACAGAAGACTACAGAGTGATGGTCAAGTGGAGGTTGCTCTGTTGTGATTAGATAGTCTCCTTAGTTGTGACTGGGTTGGAGAACTGAGTACTACTGAGGTTATAGGAAGTGGGGGGATATTTAATTAGGATAAATCTGTTATTGATTAAAGAAATCAATAATGAAGGTTTTAATCATTGACTCTTTTTTTTTCTCTTTTCTCTACAGGTTGCCTACAACTCTGAATGTTACAAGATCTATAGTGAGTTAGCTGGCCATCTTAACCCAGACACGTTCACTAGTGAAGAATATGGCAACAGAATACAACAGAAACTCTCAGATATAAAGGCATTGTCCATAGTTGAC
>NW_026305908.1:0-220 GCF_001194135.2 Octopus bimaculoides | reverse complement strand
TCTATCTATCTATCTATCTATCTATCTATCTATCTATCTATCACTCTCTCCCCCCTCTTTCTCTCTCTCTCTGTCTCTCCTCCTCTTTCTCTCTCTCTGTGTCTCCTCCTCTTTCTCTCTCTCTCTCTCTGTCTCTCCCCCTCTTTCTCTCTCTCTGTCTCTCCCCTCTTTCTCTCTCTCTCTCTCTATCTTTCTCTCTCTCTCTTTCTCTCTCTCTCTT
>NW_026305907.1:0-591 GCF_001194135.2 Octopus bimaculoides | reverse complement strand
GGCGATAGTAGTTTTGTATCTAATGGCGGTAGGTAGTTTCACTACACATAGTTGCATTTCATTTCTTAGTTATAGATTCTCATCGTTAAGGAACACTACAGAAGAACAAAGAAAAAATCAAATAGTTATTGTAAAGTATCTCGAGATACACTTTACTTCAGTATGCAAAAGAAGCTGTTTGAAACTTTCATCATTGGATATTACATAATAATACAAAACCCGAGAACTGAGTGAGTTTTTATTAATTTGATATCCACTTTCTCAAATCATAGTAAATTTCAGGTATGTTTTTGTCACAAGTTGTTTGTATAAAAATATGTACTTAGGATACATTAGGAAAAATTTCTATAGGAAAGGTGAAAACTCCGGTATTTGACGGCCATGACTGATATGACATCAAACGTAACTGTTGTAATATTGTTAAAAAGAATGGTATTTTTACTTAAATATTCTCAAGAAAACCATTTAACTCGCAGAATTAGCTTTAAGTAGAAAAAAATTCAATAATACATTTTTACTAACTCTCTCTCTCTCTCTCTCTTTTTATTCTTTTACTTGTTTCAGTAATTTGACTGCGGCCATGCTGGAGCA
>NW_026305906.1:0-298 GCF_001194135.2 Octopus bimaculoides | reverse complement strand
CTAGCATGGAAAGCGGACGTTAAGCGATGATGATGATGATATATATATATTTGTAAATAGTAAGGGATTATTCCAAATGTTAACCAGTTTATTATCAGTAAGGTATTCAAAATAGGTTTTTCAACAGTTAATATATAAATCCAATAATATTTTCATAAGATAAGAATTTAGAGATATATTCTGTTGGATAATTCTTAATATATTACCTTAACCAAATAGGTTTCCTAGAATATATAATATCAACAATAATAATAATAAGGATTATTAAAAATTGGCATAGCATTGCCTTTAATTCTTT
>NW_026305905.1:0-251 GCF_001194135.2 Octopus bimaculoides | reverse complement strand
TATGAATGTACGTATATTATGTATGTATATATGTGTACTTGTATGCAGGTATGTATGTATGCATGCACGTATATATGTATGTATGTATGCGTGTGTATATGTGCGTGTGTGAGTTCATGTTCATGTGTGTACGTGTGTATGTATGATTGTATGCGTGTGTGTGTGTGAGAGAGAGAGAGCGTGGAAGATAGGTTATCTATGTGCATGTGTGTGCATCTGCATGCGCCTGTGTGTGTGCGTGTGTATGTGAG
>NW_026305904.1:1463-1874 GCF_001194135.2 Octopus bimaculoides | reverse complement strand
TATGCACAATAGTGTCAGAACAAAATACCAGAGACTTTAGACTGCAAGAAATCAAAAATACCCTAATTGACAGACACTACCCAGTTCAACTCAGCTCTTACCTTTGCTAGTGACAAGGGGCCTCTCACTCAGAGTAAAAGGCAGACTGTATGACGCATGTGTACGAACAGCCATGCTACATGGCAGTGAAACATGGGCCGTGACTGCTGAGGACATGTGTAAGCTCACAAGGAATGAAGCCAGTATGTTCCAATGGACGTGTAATGTCAGTGTGCATACTCAACAGAGTGTAAGTACCTTGAGAGAAAAGTTGGACCTAAGAAGCATCAGTTGTGGTGTGCAAGAGCAACGATTGCGCTGGTATGGTCATGTGGCGAGAATGGATGAGGATAGCTGTGTGAAAAAGTGCTA
>NW_026305904.1:0-774 GCF_001194135.2 Octopus bimaculoides | reverse complement strand
AGGAAGACAAAGATAAAGGTGTACAAGGCATGTGTACTCTCTTCTCTTCTTTATGCCTGTGAGACATGGGTCACATATCGTTACCACCTTAAACAACTGGAATGTTTCCATCAGATGTGTCTCAGACGGATCTGTGGCATTAAGTCAGAGGACCACATCAGTGATCTTTAAATATTGGAAAACTCTCGGTGTGAAAGTATTGAAGCTCTTGTGTTGAAGCAAAGGCTCAGATGGAGTGGTCATCTGGTCAGGATGAAGGATTCAAGGATGCCAAAACAACTCTTTTATGGAGAGTTAGCTAAAGGAGAACGACCTCCAAATAAACCAAAAAAGAGGTATAAGGACTTGCTGAAGGCTTCCCTAAGAGATGCTTGCTACTCTCCTGACACATGGGAGGGCATAGCTATTGACCATAGCAGGTGGAGAAGGATTGTGCACAAGGGGACAGCTACTTTTGAGAAATCTTGAGTTGCGCATGAGAAAGTAGTGAGGGATGTCAGGAAGGGCATCGCTGTTGCACTTCCAGATGGTAAGGGTCTTCCTATGACGCTGACATGGAGTGTCTGTGCAAGACCCTGTCTCAGTAAGGCTGGACTCAAGAGTCATCTTCGTAGTCATAAAGCGAGACCGATGATTGACAACCAGGCTGCTGGTGGTGGTGCTACACACCATACTAATCATATCTGTCAGGTATGTAGAAGGGAGGACTTAAACGACATGCAATGGTACATGAAGCCCAGTTACACCTACAGCCGGCTATTGCCGGTAAAGGTT
>NW_026305903.1:0-614 GCF_001194135.2 Octopus bimaculoides | reverse complement strand
ATAATAAAATGAAAAAGAATGTATAAAATAATATACTTACAAAATAATACTGTTATGACATATTTCTGTCATGAAACTGCCCAAAGTACCCTTTGGGCACACAAGGGCACTTTGCAGAAGGAGCACATGTATGAGGTCTCGACCGGATATCCTTTTGCAGTTTTTCTTTTTTGCCGCGAACACAGTCTGCAAACTTTTTTTCTCCCATTTATTTTTTCGACTTGATGGAAGTCAATATTTTCTCTGTTGACATCCACCTCAGCTAATTTTGCTTTTCTCCCAGTTCTGTGCTTCCTAGAAGAAAAGCCCTCAAGTAACTGAGATGTGATGTCAACCCAAAATTTCAAATGGTCGTAGTCTTTAGGTGGTGGAGGTACTTTGTGGCTTTTTACATATACAATATATGAATTTACTATAGTTAAATTCACTAAAAACCACAAAATGTACCTCCACCATTTCTTCCTAGGTCGACCAACTGGGTAATATGCCAGATATTGGTCGGATTTATCAACCCCACGCATATATTTGTTATGACAAATATTCACGAGGGGTTTCCCGTCAGCATCAACACCAGGTTGTTCATTAGAAGACAGAAATAAAATCTGTCTTTTGTC
>NW_026305902.1:0-310 GCF_001194135.2 Octopus bimaculoides | reverse complement strand
AGTACTGCCTGACTGGCCCTTGTGCTGGTGGCATGTAAAAGCACCCACTATACGCTTCGAGTGGTTGGCTTTAGGAAGGGCATCCAGCTGTAGAAACTCTGCTAGATCAGATTGGAGCCTGGTGTAGCCATCTGGTTCGCCAGTCCTCAGTCAAATCGTCCAACCCATGCTAGCATGGAAAGTGGACGTTAAACGATGATGATGATGTCACACACACAGCAAATCTTTGTTTAGCTACAACGCTTCATATGAGTTGCTTACGAAGTCTGAGAATTTTATGCATTGCTAATAGATAAGCTTGACAAGTGCA
>NW_026305901.1:0-436 GCF_001194135.2 Octopus bimaculoides | reverse complement strand
TATATATATATATATATATATATGATGGCCGTCCACTCCTGACCGAGGAAGACCACACACACACATGTATACATACATATCTGCATATACATGTATATATTTATAATTTTAGTGAATGTATATTTGTAGTGGCTATGATACAGAAGCACCATCTTGTTATGTAATAAGGAAACAATGAGGACAGGTTTCATGTTATGGAAACCTGTGTTCTTGCAAGATTTTTCAGGAATTGTATATTTCTGTAATAGGGGAGATGTTTATACAATTGATGTATCTAAGCTATCAGTGTGTTTGTGTATGTATATATATAGAGAGAGATAGATAGATTGATAGATAGATATATACACACAGACTTGTATACGCATACATATATAGAGATAGAAACATACACAGATTATATATATATATATATATTATATATATCTTTTTAGTTTTT
>NW_026305900.1:0-416 GCF_001194135.2 Octopus bimaculoides | reverse complement strand
GTGTGTGTGTGTGTGTGTGTGTATGTATATCTATCTGTCTAACTATCTATCTTCATATATATATGTAATATACATTTATGCATATGATATATATATGTTTGTTTATATACCTAGATATTATACATTGTGCATATATATTTAAATATGTATGCACAATGTAAGAATATGTATATTAATATAGATGTGTGTGTATATATACATACAGTTTCGCATAGAAACACACTTGTACGCAATGTCTTCTGCTCATCTTCATCTTTTTCTTACCATATTTTCTATACCTCTTTTACCTGTATCTACTAGTGGCAAAAGCTACTTACTTATTAATGAATAATTATCATTTTCATTATTATTAATGTATCATCAATACATTATTATTATTACTACTATTATTATTATTATTATTATTATTATTATTA
>NW_026305899.1:0-319 GCF_001194135.2 Octopus bimaculoides | reverse complement strand
CTCTGAAACCGAGGCTGTTGCAGTACCTCGTTCTTATGTGAGATGCAGTGCACGGCAGCTTTGGTACCATGCAGTGGCGACCCGTGCGGGCATTCCTGTAGTATTTGATGCCAAACTTTGGTACCAGTCATTCCAGTATTTTCCATATGTATATTATTACATATCTCTCCCGCCTGCGCTCCAGGGAGTAGAGACCTAGTGCCTTCAGTCGCTCCCTGTAGTTCATCTGTTGGACAGTGGCGATCTTTTATCTATAGTGACGCTGAATGGCCTCGAGTTCTGCTGTCCGCTTGACACTGTGTGGTGACCACAACTGAGA
>NW_026305898.1:0-250 GCF_001194135.2 Octopus bimaculoides | reverse complement strand
ATATCTTCTAGGGTGATGTTATATTCGAATTCCCGCTCTTATGTTCGAATTCTCATGATGGATCATTGTTTGACTGGAAGAAGGAAAGAAATTGTAAGAAATTTTTATAGACATACACATACATTGAGGCATGCAGCCTCATATATACATACATACAAACTCATATACTCATATATGTATATATACATACATATATATAGATAGATATATAGAGATACATACACACACAAACACACACACACACACACAC
>NW_026305897.1:263-729 GCF_001194135.2 Octopus bimaculoides | reverse complement strand
GTTCATTTCAGTCTTCTATGGAAAATGTTATCTTGCCTAGATACAAATGAGGATTGGTGACAGGTAACGTCTGACCATAGAAAATCTTCCTCAACAAAATTCTGTTTGACCCATACAAGCATGAAAAAGCAGACATTAAATGATGATAACAGTGATAATCATTTTTACAAAGAAGCCATTCTATGTAGTTGGTCAATGAGCTAGAAATAGCAACCAAATCTCCTTTATATCACACTTTATATTTCAATATAGCAAGGAGATTCTGGATAATGTAGTCCTGAATTTGATATGTTTATAAATAAGACAGGATTGTCATACCTGGAGCACCTTTGACCAAATGTTGTCTTTACCAAGACTGATGTGGGCTAAACAAAACTCGATTCTTACCGACTAATTTTACTTCCTGATAATTTTCTCTAATTTTGTTCTTGTCTCTTTTTGGCTCATCTTCATTTTCACTTAAGCA
>NW_026305897.1:129-253 GCF_001194135.2 Octopus bimaculoides | reverse complement strand
CCACTGAAAATAATCAGTTCTTTTTATCTGATTTGGTTTAACTGCATTGTTTGTATCATTATCAACATCATTACCATGGACATTTTTGTTTTGTTGCCAATTCTTCACAAGTTAGTAAACAGAT
>NW_026305897.1:0-119 GCF_001194135.2 Octopus bimaculoides | reverse complement strand
ATGGACATTTTTGTTTTGTTGCCAATTCTTCACAAGTTAGTAAACAGATCATTGCTA
Source organism: Octopus bimaculoides (assembly GCF_001194135.2). Taxonomy (NCBI): domain Eukaryota; kingdom Metazoa; phylum Mollusca; class Cephalopoda; order Octopoda; family Octopodidae; genus Octopus; species Octopus bimaculoides. The sequence continues at coordinate 62 of NW_026305897.1, read as the reverse complement.
TTTGTCTCGATTCAGTGTCATCTTGGTTATCTCTATGATCCAGCGATAGAATATTGTATAGA
>NW_026305896.1:0-223 GCF_001194135.2 Octopus bimaculoides | reverse complement strand
ATACACACATACATACATACATGCATACATACATACATGCATACATGCATGCATGCAGACATATCAAGTGTCCCATAAGTCTGTTGGCACTTTAATTACTGTCGTTGTTTGTTGTTTTTTTTTATGAGACATCAGGTATCAACATATATGCAAATGGAGCGTAAGAATGTATGTATGTATGCATGTATGTATGTATACATGTATGCATGTATGTATGTATGTA
>NW_026305895.1:0-200 GCF_001194135.2 Octopus bimaculoides | reverse complement strand
TATATATATATACTCCTCCTCTACGAATGTGCTTGTATATGCATCCGATTCTTTACACTTGTTACACAAATATGCATTGAGCAATTTGTTTTTGCACCACAAAATACACAAACTACATAAACTATATGTATGTATGTATGTGTGCATGCGTGTATGTATGTGTGTATGTAAGTATGTATGTATGTATGTATGTAAGTATG
>NW_026305894.1:0-248 GCF_001194135.2 Octopus bimaculoides | reverse complement strand
TTGGTGATGATTGTTGTTGTAATAGTGTTGTGGTGTTGGCTGTGGTGGAGTGATGTTTGTAGTCGTTGTAGAGTTGTGGCAGTAGTTGTCTGGAAATGTGGTGACTGAAATATCTGGTAAAAGTTCAAGAAACAATTTTTAACAGAAAATAATTTTTATGTCTTTAATATTTCACACACAAAAGTAGAAAATGTGATGTTGAGATGTTGATTCATTTCCCAAACACAAATAAGGATTACACTGGTGAA
>NW_026305893.1:0-489 GCF_001194135.2 Octopus bimaculoides | reverse complement strand
AAAATTGAGTCACGAGTGGTTAGATTGTCAAATTCTGCTTACCATAGCAAGATTTTATTGGAATGGTGTAATATAGTATGTTATCTTTTGCCTGTTTCTGCCGTTAGACTTCGGCCATGCTACAGCACCGTCCTGAAGAATTTGTAGTCCAATGATTCAACCCCACATTAATAACACGTGCGCAGACGGAATTGTATCTGTACAGGGTGAAGGCGCGTGGCTTAGTGGTTAGGGTATTAGGCTCGCGATCGTCGGGTCGTGAGTACGATTCCCGGCGGAGCGTTGTGTCCTTGAGCAAGACACTTTATTTTACGTTGTTCCAGTCCACTCGGCTGACAAAAATGAGTTGTACCAGTAATTCAAAGGGTCCAGCCTTGCCACATTCTGTGTCATGCTGAATTTCTCTGAGAACTACGTTGAGGTCACGCGTGTCTATGGAGTACTCAGTCACTTGCACATTACTGCTCTTCACACACACACACACACACA
>NW_026305892.1:0-209 GCF_001194135.2 Octopus bimaculoides | reverse complement strand
CCCTCCTCTCTTCTCCTTCAGCATTTAAACCACACACACCATTATGTGAACTACTATTATCAATTATTTCTCCTGGGAAGGAAAACCAGTCTTACGGTAATATCGATATGCGACCATTTATTGGTTGCGTATTCGTGACTCTTGGCCCATTCTATCTGCTAATTAGTGGAGGCGCAATGGCCCAGTGGTTAGGGCAGCGGACTCGCGGT
>NW_026305891.1:0-280 GCF_001194135.2 Octopus bimaculoides | reverse complement strand
ATATATATATATATATATATATATATATATATCCACACACACACACGCACGCATACACACTCATTCTCACACGACCACACACGCAACTACATACATCTCTACACTCACACATACACACATACATATATCTATACCCACATACACACACACACAGTTACATACATTTCTACATACACACATGCACACAGACGCCTGCACGCACAACTACACACGCATACACACTCATTCACACACAACCACAAACACAGATACATACATCCCTACATACATGCACACATAC
>NW_026305890.1:0-201 GCF_001194135.2 Octopus bimaculoides | reverse complement strand
ACACACTATATAGTATGTGTGTGTGTGTACACACAAATATTTGAGTATATTTATGCATCCATCATACATACATATAATATTATTACACGAATATATACACAAACACACACATACACTCTCTATCTCTCTCCCTTTCACACATACATAATACACACGACTTCATGCATATAATATTTTGAAACTTTTCAAAAACTAACAGTA
>NW_026305889.1:0-864 GCF_001194135.2 Octopus bimaculoides | reverse complement strand
AAGAAGCGAGACTTATCAGATATACAAGCTGTAACCTACCAAATCCTGTATGTGTTCATTCTTCCCGTTAGGTGGCAATTTCTATCTGATCCTTGACGTTTCCATTGATAATAACAATATTGTCTTACATTAACACTTGGAATAGGATTTCAGTGTTGGTGGTTATTTCAGTGTTGTTGTGTATATATATCCGCATATACGCAACCCTATTGACTCGCAGGCGTCAACACACCATATACACGTTAAGCATATATCTTAGAGGAATGCATCGTGTGAGTCGGTTTGTGTACTCTTTCTGTAATTGGGCGTTAACTAGCTGTCGAGAGTTCAATCTCATTTACACTCTCTATCTTTCTATGTGTATACCGCGCCCACATGCACAGACACAGACACAGACACACAAAATACACATTCAGCAGATTTTATCTGTATGCGTATCACGTTATCTGTGCACGCACATGCATACCTCTACATTTCTGTGTGCGTTGGTATGTATATGTATGCGTGTGTGTATGCACACCCAATATATATTATGTGTGTGAGGTTTTAAATTTGACAGAGGCTTCGAAACTTCGTTGCTGCTGTTTTTGCAAACTCTAACATAAAAATATTACAATTTATCGACTAAATTGTGTGAAAGTATTTGGGTAAGGATCGGCCAATGAAACCAAAGAGTCTGGCTGGCAACTAACGGTGTCATTGAAGGGTGAAGGTATAAAAACGAAAATACAATAACCAGATTATTTTAAGAATTAGAAGTTATTGATAAGTAGAGGGTAATACAGCGAGCTGGCAGAAACGCTAGCACGCCGGACGAAATGTTTAGCGGTATTTCGTCTGCCGCTACGTTTTGAGTTCAAATTC
>NW_026305888.1:0-204 GCF_001194135.2 Octopus bimaculoides | reverse complement strand
CTGATATCACTGATATTATTGTTTTTATGTGTAGTAGCAGTAGTGGTTGCAGTAACAGTAACAGCAACAGTAGTAGGGGTGGATGTAGTGGTAAGGGTGGCAGTTGGGCCTCAGATTATTATTATTATTTTACGTTTGACTTTTGCTTTGCATCTGTACAAGTTGGATCCAAGTCTTACCCAGAGACCTCAAGAGACAACAAGT
>NW_026305887.1:0-436 GCF_001194135.2 Octopus bimaculoides | reverse complement strand
TTATTATTATTATTATTATTATTATTATTATTATTATTATTATTGCCATGGTTGTTGTCGGTCCTGTTATTATTATTATTGTTATTATTATTATTATTCTTATTATTATATTAACTTTTTTTTCCTAAAAATTGTCGATAACTGCGGAGGAAATTGAATTTAGTGTTATTATGTTGATTCTATGTCTGTATGTATGTGGACACATAGGTGCATGTGTGGGTCTATAGTGTGTGTGTAATACGTATATATTTGTGTATGTGTGTGTGTGTACCTCTGCATATATGTGTTCCTCTGTGTGTGTGTGTGTGTGTGTGTGTGTAAGGGAAAGTGAGCAAGATATTTCTATTGATTTACCTCTTAAGTTGTGTGTTTGTTAGATTAAATATCCTTCTATACAAAATGTGAGAATTCAGTCCATATATATATATATGTGTGT
>NW_026305886.1:0-282 GCF_001194135.2 Octopus bimaculoides | reverse complement strand
TACAATCGTCAACCCATGTTCGTGCATATGGTGCGTCCAATTTCATATTGGTATGCTGGTGGCCGTTGGGAGCAACGGAAACATCTGTATCATTTGCTGTTAGAAATGGTGAGCAATAGGGTTTTGTCGTAGGGCCTATCCTCCTTACTAACATATATTCAGCTATCTTATAAGAGGCCTTCAGAACACCTCCACACAGATTTGACGTTAGATATAGATACTATGACATGCAATGAACCAAAGATAAGTGTCAAAGTGTCTACGGTTCTATGAAATGATGTC
>NW_026305885.1:0-261 GCF_001194135.2 Octopus bimaculoides | reverse complement strand
GTGTATGTATGTATGTACGTGTGTGTGTATGTACGTGTGTATGTATGTACATGTACATGTATGTATGTAAGTATGTATCTAACATTCTCTCTGTCTCTACCCATCTGTCTGTCTCTCTCTCTATTTCTCTATTTATTCATATATCTTTCTTTCCAGCTTTTATTTCTTTTCTTCTCTTCTATTTTAGTTCTCTTCCCTTCTTTCTTTCTTTTTTCTTTCTTTCTTTCTTTCTTTCTATTATTTTCTTTTAACACCCCCTCT
>NW_026305884.1:0-270 GCF_001194135.2 Octopus bimaculoides | reverse complement strand
TACATCTAGATAGTTACTCTCCGAAGCACAAGTCCTGGCAAGGCTGTTTATGGAAGACCAACAGTCTCCCCTCTCCACGCCACCGATATTATCCAAGGGAAAGGCAAAGGCCAATACAGCTTGGCACCAGTGACGTCACAACCTATTTCCACAGCTAAGTGAACTGGTGCAACGTGTCATAAGGTGTGTCGTTCAAGAACACAACACACAGCCGCTCCAGGAATCGAACTCACTACCTCATGATTGTAAACCCGACGCTCTAACCACTGA
>NW_026305883.1:0-262 GCF_001194135.2 Octopus bimaculoides | reverse complement strand
TATATACATACATACATACATATATATATATATGTGTATATATATATATAAAACAATAATAAATGAGTATATGCATATACTGACCAATGAAAAATGCGGACGCGTACTAACAATATTCTTAACAATTAAACCTAGAAAATTAGGGCTTAAAATATTGCTGCTAAAATTGAAATTAAAAAGTACATCTTAGGTACTTTTCATATTTTTTTTTAAAATTCAATTAATGTCACTTTTCCTTTTTTTATTTTACTTTCATTTTTGC
>NW_026305882.1:0-225 GCF_001194135.2 Octopus bimaculoides | reverse complement strand
TGAAATTATATCAAACCAACCTTCATGTTATTTGAACACTGACGTTGCAACGACAAAACACAATATTCAGAAATATTGATGTTGATACACTAAAATTAGAACCAAAACATTGCTATTTATTGTCAACTGTATTAAATAACTGTGAATTTGATGACATGTTTTATCATTTTAGTTCGGTGACATTTTTTCTGAGTTTAATTTGATGACATCTTTTTATGATTATAC
>NW_026305881.1:0-203 GCF_001194135.2 Octopus bimaculoides | reverse complement strand
CCCCCCCCACATCCCTTATGCTAAAAGTAGTGAATTTCCTCCATTCCACTTAGATTACATCCGCAAGGCAATTCATATTAAGTATATATCCGGTCCGCTCAACAAGTCGTTATAATTTCGTTCTCAATTGATCTAATTCCTGCTTGCTATAGAGGTTGTTGTTAGCAGTCCGTCGCTTACGACGTCGAGGGTTCCAGTTGATC
>NW_026305880.1:0-394 GCF_001194135.2 Octopus bimaculoides | reverse complement strand
TATATATATATATATATATATACGACGGGCTTCTTTCACCAAATTTCCGTCTACTAAATCCACTCACAAGGCTTTGGTCGGCCCGTAGTTATAGTAGAAGACACTTGTCCAAGGTGCCACGCAGTGGGACTGAACCCGGAACCATGTGGCTGAAAAGCATGCTTCTTACCACACAGCCAATCCTGCGCCTATAATATATATATTTCGGTGCGAATGGTTTTTTTATACGGCGCCGTTTTCACAATACTGTAAATAATAATAATGGTATTTTTGTATAAGCTTAAAGTTTATGGCGATCGCCATGCAATGACTATGGATAATAATCTAATAAAGGGGCATATTTATTACTGTTGAGGGCTTATATGCCCCTTTATTAGACTATTTTCCTTAGTCA
>NW_026305879.1:0-212 GCF_001194135.2 Octopus bimaculoides | reverse complement strand
GCGTGGCTTGGGGTCCCCTTGGAAACAAGGGTACCTCCTAAACGACATAAGGTCACACAAACTAGAAATCATAGCCATAAACTAGACCAGACTCTATGATCCGCGGGCCCTAACGTCCATGTTTGGCAGACAGTTTAACATCTGTTTTTCTCCCAGTCTGCTGAGAATGGGCGGTAGTGGCACGGCGGTACTCTTTCGCAAGAGTTTGGATC
>NW_026305878.1:0-244 GCF_001194135.2 Octopus bimaculoides | reverse complement strand
TAATAATAATAATAATAATAATAATAATAATAATAATCCTTTCTCTTATAGTCACAAGGCCTGAAATTTGGAGGAGGTGATGATACGATTACATCGACTCGAGTACTCAACTGGTACTTAATTTATCGACCCCGAAAGAATGAAAGGTAAAGTCGACCTTGGCGGAATTTGAACTCAGAGTGTAGCGACAGGCAAAATACCGCTAAGCATTTCGTCTGGCATGCTAATGATTCTGCCAGCTCAC
>NW_026305877.1:0-452 GCF_001194135.2 Octopus bimaculoides | reverse complement strand
ATATATATATATATATATATATATATGTATGTATGTATACACATCAAATCTCATAATCTCACAGGTGTTATCTCGTGATATATATCGGATGTCTATTATATTTTAAACTTTGTGTACCTCATCATGTGTGTCTTTGCGTCTATACATATACATAAACATATATATACATGCATACACATACACACACATACACACACACATATATATATGTATATATGTATTTATATGTGTATATATATATGTGTCTATATATATACATATATTTCCCTTTATCCCCCAAACAGTAGTAGAAAATGAAAATTAAGAAAAAAATAAGGAGAGAAGAAACAAAACAAAAACAAAAAAAAACAAAGAACACAATAAATATGTATATGTATGTATATATATGTATATATGAAATAATTGCTTATTGAGTTTTATAGAGAGAATGTAATCCGGCTGGCGCGTCAGAC
>NW_026305876.1:0-351 GCF_001194135.2 Octopus bimaculoides | reverse complement strand
TATAAATATATCAGGGGCGTGCACCCTCAGGCAAGCAAGGTAAGCGTTGCATGTTCTGTGATTTCTTATCCATATCATCGGAAAATTCGATAAAATATTTATTTTGTTTCCAAGAAACTGCGTCCAGGTGTTTTCTAATATATTCTGTCTCCCCTTCCCCCTCTCACTTACTCGTTCGTCTGCTTTGAGAAGACCACGTGACATCCCCTTCCTCCCTCTCTCTCTCTGTTTGTGTACGATTGTTGCTAACCTCGTTCCACTTTTTGACCCGAACCAGAGCAATCCCATAATTCCTGAGTTGGCCATCCGAAATGTCGGAATAATCTGGCGGTAAGTTTGAATTCTTTTTTT
>NW_026305875.1:0-201 GCF_001194135.2 Octopus bimaculoides | reverse complement strand
CACACACACACACACACACACACACACACAAAGACGCACACACACACACACAAAGACACACACACGCACATATATATGCATGTGTGAGGTGTGTATTTGTGTACGGGTCGAGAAGAAATCTGTAATCATAACGCGTACATATATTCACGCACCTATATGGATATTTGCGTCAATGTGTATGTGTGTGTGTGTGTGTGTGTG
>NW_026305874.1:0-351 GCF_001194135.2 Octopus bimaculoides | reverse complement strand
TACATACATACATACATACATACATACACACACACAGAGACCAATGTGTCATACTAACTTAGAAGCGTTAATATAATTCTTGCCTGCTTTTATCGTTTGCAATAAACCTACACCACGTTGCCATTACTAACAAGGTACTTATATTGCTCTTCACTCTTGCAGACCTCTAATGATGTTAATGGGCAATCTACTTGAAGAACCGTTTTGCACAGAAGAATCTAATGAATCACGTGATGAGAATTTCTGATCAATGTCTAAATTAGTCAGATTGTTACTAGTGATATAAGGAGTAGAAACATTAATAACAATCACAGCAACATAATAAAAAATAACCAAAACAAATGACCAACA
>NW_026305873.1:0-208 GCF_001194135.2 Octopus bimaculoides | reverse complement strand
TTAATCGGATCAACTGGAACCCTCGACGTCGTAAGCGACGGAGTACCAGCTGTAACTGATCAGTGATTAAACTGCTGGTGGGTGGTGGTGGTGGTGGATGTATTTGACGAGGATGTGTGTATTGTTTGGTGGAAGTCATAACCACCTTGACAAATTCCATCCGAACCATGCCGGTATAAAAAAGTAGACATTAAAATGAAAATGATGA
>NW_026305872.1:0-535 GCF_001194135.2 Octopus bimaculoides | reverse complement strand
CCTTTTATCCTTTCGGGGTCGATAAATTAAGTACCAGTTGCGTACTAGGGCCGATCTAATCGACTGGCCCTCTCCCACAAAATTTCGGCGGGAGTGGGGGCCTTATGCCTAGAGTAGAAAAGAATATTTATGACGTGCAGGTACACCATATTTCGTTATGCAACCATCATATACTACAAAGTATATTGAACGTGTTTATAAGTTAATTCCCTGTTCTACTGTGTTAGCAGTGCTCTTACATTATTTCTTAAGATTATCTCTACAGATTTCCTGTAGAAATTATAACCAGCACTGATTTTGTTACGATGTTTCGTATCCGAGATGCCTGATGGAAACGAGATCGAAGATGAAAAATGGGTAATGGGCGTATGACACACTGTATTTTAACGTGTATAAGGAACCCCCCCTCCCTGTGGTGGCGCAATGGCCCAGTGGTTAGGGCAGCGGACTCGCGATCATAGGATCGCGGTTTCAATTCCCACACCGAGCGTTGTGAGTGTTTATTAAGCGAAAACACCTAAAAGCTCCACGAGGC
>NW_026305871.1:0-559 GCF_001194135.2 Octopus bimaculoides | reverse complement strand
TTACAACATCCATTAGAAGATCTTAGCCAAGCGTAAACCCTACACCAGCGGCAGCGGAGAGTGCGGTCTGTGTGATATGGAAACATGGCTTATCTGGAAAGGCAGCTTGGACCCTACCACATGTCTAAATTCAATGACTGAGCTTTTCGGATCATGTCCACATGTGACCAAATATTTGCTACGTTTTTGGTCCCCCTGAGGTTACAGATTGGACTTGCTTTCTATTATATATATTTTTTTTGTGTCTCTATAATTATTTCTTATACTTTATATATATATTTTTATATATTTTTTAATATTTGTGCTGATGGGCGGCACTGATGGACTTCCATATTAAGTTTTTTCACTTTTTACCTGAATTATATATTTTTATTTTTTTATTTTTATATTTTGATATTATATATATTTTTAATTATTTTTAGGTTTTTACATAGTTATAGGGTTAATGGTTTTTGTATTTTTCCACATATAGTTTTTCTGTTTTTCTCCCCTCCAAACCTTTTTCCGTGCGCTTATAGACACGTACAAGGAACTTTATATGTGCGCGCTCGTGAGTGTG
>NW_026305870.1:0-322 GCF_001194135.2 Octopus bimaculoides | reverse complement strand
TATATATATATATATATATATATATATATATATATATATATGATGTTTCTTTTTATGTATAGTTATACTGAAGAACATTCAAACATTAATTGAAGTATCAGTCAATACATTTAAGTAGCGTATCACATTTATATTTATACGAAAAAGGCTGATAGTGACTTTGAAGTTTTGCTGGTCATTGATTTCATCATACTATAATTTGACTTATATTTTTTGTTGTTGAATTTTTTTTCCAAGCCTTTTAGATCACAAGATGAACCAAAACTAAATAATAGTTTTGAAAAAACCTAAACAACTTTACAATTTGACATAGCCAATGACT
>NW_026305869.1:0-205 GCF_001194135.2 Octopus bimaculoides | reverse complement strand
CAAGCAAAGCATCAGCGTAAACAATGGAATTGAACAGTGAATAACGGTAGAAAACAATACGATAGTATATTGGGGAGACAGAAATAAAAATGCGTTTTACGTTACATCTCTTATATTTTTTCTTTCGCAGACAATGTACTTCAGTCAGTGACATAAAATACTCAATACTCAACATACAGTCTGTGCATACATACAAACATACATA
>NW_026305868.1:0-225 GCF_001194135.2 Octopus bimaculoides | reverse complement strand
GTACATCTATATGTATACATATACATCTCTCTTTCTCTCTCTCTCTCTCTTTCTCTCTCTCTATTTCTATCTTTCTTTCTCTCTCTCTCTCTGAAAGTATCTGTCATTACAGTATCGAAATGGTGTACATATACATGTATATGTATACATATACATCTCTCTCTCTCCCTCTCTTTCTCTCTCTCTCTCTCTTTCTCTCTCTGTGAAAGTATCTGTCACTACAGT
>NW_026305867.1:0-362 GCF_001194135.2 Octopus bimaculoides | reverse complement strand
TATTCTTGTAAGTATGTGTATGTGCAGATTTGTATGTTTTATGTATGTATGTATTCTCATGTATAGTTGCATATCTAGATATGCTTGAATGTATGTATGTATGTATGTATGTATTTACCGAAAATACAGCAGGAGTTACCCAGTAAGTTAGGGATACTTGTCACGCTTTGACCAACAATCGCTACGAGAACACCAACAGAAACGACGACAATACAAATGAAAGCAACAACAGCTGCAGCAACAGAACCAACAACAACGTACTTATATAGCTACAAACGTAATCAAAATAACAATGGTAACATTGAGAACAACATCAACAGCACCAGCAGTAAATACATGAACATAAAGCCAACTGTACAGTT
>NW_026305866.1:196-356 GCF_001194135.2 Octopus bimaculoides | reverse complement strand
GGGACAAGGAACGACGGTCAGGCGGTAGTAGATGACGGACGAGATGTACGCGTTCGCCACATCCGCCCGACCTTTCAGGGAAAGCTTCCTCTCGGCCCATTACCGGGCTAGAGTGGCCACCCTTCTCGTTATCTCGTCCCAGTTCTTCTCCGTTTGGAGG
>NW_026305866.1:0-186 GCF_001194135.2 Octopus bimaculoides | reverse complement strand
TACCGGGCTAGAGTGGCCACCCTTCTCGTTATCTCGTCCCAGTTCTTCTCCGTTTGGAGGTCTGGACCAAACCAGACCCCGAGCAACTCAACCGGACCGCCAGTCCAACGTCCCACGACGGAGGCGCTACTTGACCGCATGGGCTTGCTTCTCTAGGTGCCGAGCCGCAAGCCCACTGACTTATCC
>NW_026305865.1:22673-23134 GCF_001194135.2 Octopus bimaculoides | reverse complement strand
GTGTGTGTGTGTGTGTGTGTGTGTGTGTGTGTGTGTGTATGTATATAAGGCAGTATGGCTCAGCGCTTAGATCGTCGAGTTTACGATCGTGAGGTTGTGAGTTCGAATCCCTGACCGAGCTACGTGTTGTGTTCTTGAGCAAGACACTTTATTTCACGTTGCTCCAGTTCACTCAGCTGTAGAAATGAGTTGTGACGTCACTGGTGCCAAGCTGTATCGGCCCCTCTGCCTTTCCCTTGGATAACATTGGTGGCATGGGGAGTGAAGGCTGGTATGCAGGGGTGACTGCTGGCCTTACATAAGTAACCTTGGTGCAATCCCATGGTCATTCGTTATCAAAGGGGGCCTTTATCCTTTACCCTATGTACATATAGGCGTGGAGAGGAGAAACTGGTAGGCATGGGCGATTGCTGGTCTTCCATAAGCAACCTTTCCCCGGACTTGTGCCTGGGAGGGTAACT
>NW_026305865.1:10955-13063 GCF_001194135.2 Octopus bimaculoides | reverse complement strand
TCTCTCTCTCTCTCTCTCTCACTGTCCATCACTCCCTCTCCCGCTCCATCGCTCTCCAACTCGCTTCCTCCATCCCCTCCCCCACTCTCTCTGGATGTGTACACGTCTGCGTGAGAGATGTGTGTGCCTGTGCATGTATATTTTCTAGATATAAGTAAAAAGAATATCGGAGAAAAAATCCGTGACAGCCTTTCTATTTGCCCGTCAACTTGTTTGCCCATCTATCTATTTATCTATCTATCTTATTTCTTTATTGCCCATATGGGACTAAACATAGAGGGGACAAATAAGGACAGACAAAGAGATTAAGTCGATTACATCGACCCCAGAGCGTAGCTGGTACTTAATTTATCGACCCCGAAAGGATGAAAGACAAAGTCGACCTCGGCGGAATTTGAACTCAGAACGTAGCGGTAGACACAATACCACTAAGCATTTTGTCCCCGGCGTGCTAACGTTTCTGCCAGCTCGCCGCCTTATCAATCTATCTAATTGTTTACCTACACATCTATCTATCTACCTGTCTGTATGTCTGTTTGTCTGTCTGTCTGTTTGTCTGTCTGTCTGTTTGTCTGTCTGTCTGTTTGTCTGTCTGTCTGTTTGTCTGTCTGTCTGTCACTATCTTTCCATCTATTTGTGAGTCTGTTTCTCACTATCTATCTATCTATCTGTCTGTTTCTCTGTCTGTCTGCGCGCGCGCGCGCATGCGTCTGTGTGTGTGTGTGTGTCCGTGACGTTATAGTTGAGCATATATCCATATCTATCTGTCTAGCTACCTATCCGTCTGTGTAAAGGGACACGTGTCTGTGTGTGAGCGTGTGTGCATGCCTATTGTCTATGCTCTATGCAGCATATACGCTCTCATACCACACATACACACTCCTACACACCTATTCGTACATCCAATCACATCTCCCACGCACAGACACAGATGCACAAACACACATACGCACACACACGCGCGCGAGCGCTGGCATACACTCCCGCACGTACGTACACCTACACACAATCTCATCGCATGTGCAATTGTGCGCAGGCGAGAGCGGCCGAATGCACCAAAAAAACCCACACCACCTACCGCCCCTCTCCACCACCACCATCACCACTCAACCGCCAACACGCGACCTAGATGCGGTAGCAGTAAAACCTCCCCCATTACCTCAGAACTTGGACCCCTCCCTCTTACCCACAACCCCCACACCACTGACACCTACACATAAAGACCAACACCACACACACACACGCACACTCACATACATACACACACATATACCCATGTGAACGCTTATACGCACACATATGCAAATACATGCACACATACACACGAATGCATAAATACACACACGGACACACACACTCATAAAAGCACACACATACGCACATAAACACTTACACACACACACATACACACGCGTACACACAAGCACACATAACTACAGAGGCGGAGACAAACGTACGCACACATACACATACATACATACATACACAAACCCGCACGCACACTGACACCCATACACACACACACGGATAAACACACACACACACACACACACACATACACACGGACAAACACACATACGAATAAACACACACATACGCACACGGACACACCCGCTTCTCTAACCGGATCAAACCAAACACCTTTTTAGATTTACTGTTGCATACCTTTCCACAAGGAAACAACCTCATTTATTAATCAGTTACTATGGAAACCGTTTCATGTTCGCCCCCTCTCCACTCAGCCCCCCTCCCGCACTACCTCCATCCAGCCCTCCTCCCTCTCACCTCCATCCGTCCCTACATACCTTACCTAACAACTAACCTATCAACCTACCGTACAGACAGACATATCTGTCTGTTGTCTGTAGGTCTGTCTGTAAGTCTGTCGGACTGTCTGCCGACTCTCTCCCTCTATCTATCCATCTGTCTGTTTGTCTGTCTGTCAATCTATTTGTCTCTCTGTCACTCTATCTATCTGCCTGTCTGTCTGTCTGTCTGTCTCTCCATCTTTCTATGTATCTCTCTTTGTATATACATATGCATATATACATATATATATATATATATATATATATATATATATATATATATATATATATATATATATA
>NW_026305865.1:7408-10746 GCF_001194135.2 Octopus bimaculoides | reverse complement strand
TACGTGTATATATATATATATATATATATATATATAAACAGTTAATCAGCAGAGGGCGCAGGTTGCACTGTGGTACACATGTAAGATATGATTCTTCATAAGATTTTTTTCTTGTTCCACTTCCATGTTCTCCTCCTCTTCATCCCCTTCAACAAATGGAAATTTAAAACAGAACAGTTTAATCTAAATTAAATTAACACAAACACACACACATACATGTGCGCGTGGATATATATATATATATATATATATATATATATATATATATATGCGTGTAAGTGTGTATGTATATATACATTATATACATATATATATATATATATATATATATAACAGATTTGCACATATATATATAAATATATATATTCTTATGCTTATACATATATATAAATACTTAGATAGTTACATATATATATATGTATATATATATATATATATACATATAAGTACTTATATACTTTCATATATGTATATATGTACATATGTGTGTGTGTATGTGTGTGTGTACATATTTTAAGGGGGGGGGTAGATTTTCCAGAAGGAACCTAATTGCGAACCCACACCCTCGCACACTCACACAAACACCCATCTGAACTGAAACTAAACTTCACTCAAACTTAAAACCAATCTAAAACAAAATAAATGAATAAAATAAAAATAAAATAAAAATAATATAAAATAAAATAAAACAAAATAAAATAAGTTATGACCTCTGCTGAAGGTCAAGACATAACCGTACTCTTTCTTTCCTACGAGGAAACACGCCGAAAAATAGAAGAAAAAAAAATGATGAAAAGCCACAAAAAGCCAAAATAATAATGGCGTTTCATAACACGTAGCGCATCTCGTAGTTCGCTCGCATTATTCCTCATTCTCTTTAAAGAAATCATTAGGGCGGAAACTGCAGTGTTTAAGCCTTTTTCTTTTTCTTCTAGTTTTCTGTCTTTTTTTGTTGTTGTTGTTGTTTGTTATAAAGGGAGGTAAGCGGCCGGAATATACGGTGGTGGTATAAAGAAATCTACAGTTACTCTATGGTGGTGGGCAGGAGATGAGGTGGGGAGTGGGGATGAACCCCCCCTCGTCTCGTCTCCCTCATCAGCCACAGTTGTTCTAGCGAACTGTTGTTGTAGTTTGCAGGTCTTCTGCTGTGCTAGACATAGCAGCTATCCGACTGAACAACATATATACATATGTCTATCTGTATGTATACATATACATCTACTTACCTCTATGTACACACACACACACACACACACACACATACATATATATATATATATATATATATATATATATATATATATATATATATATATATACATACATATATATATATATATATACATACATATATATATATATATATACATACATATATATATATACATACATATATATATATACATACATACACATATATATATATATGTCTGTATGTATGTATGCATACATTTATGTATACATATATGCATATATGTATACATATATACATATACATCAACTTACCTATCTATCAGTTGCATATGTGTGTGTGCATACGTGTGTATGTTTATATATTCATATATATATATATGTATGTATATCTATCTATGTATCTATTTATCCAGTGCTGGTCTGTTTACGTCCTTGCTGCTTAGCAGTTCGGCAAGAAAAACTAGTTGAATTAGTACCACCATATACATATATATATATATATATATATATATATATATATATATATATATATATATATATATATATATATATATATACATGCACTAAATTACTGAGGAATCTACAGTTACTCTATCCAGATTACAAGTTTAGGTTTATACCTGTAATTATTGGGGCACTGGGATACGTAACACACTGCCTAAATATCAATCTTGAGAAATTAGGCTTCTCAAAACCAGAAAGGAGAAAGCTAATTCGTAAACTACAGATCCTATCCATCAGTGGAACTGTAAAAATCTAAAACTTTCCAGAAGTTTACCGTTTAAATTTATATGAGTATGTTTAGATATGCAACTATATGCATGAGGATACATACATAAAACATACAAATCTGCACATATACATCCATCCATCTAGATATACATACATATATACCCTGTTGTTGATGTTGAAATTCCAATGAAGGAGCCTTGGATCTAGGTTAGAAACCGGTTCTTTCTCTATTGGCCAGAAATCTACAAATTAAACTGAATAATGACAGACAGACATACATAGATAGATACATACATAGATAGATACATACATACGTGTGTATGCATTTGTTTTAAAGATTCAAAGGAAGTTTGGAGGACAAAGTAACCGTAAAATTATATATTTACTTGTATAAATCCAGACGATTCGATTCTAACCTACTCCAAGTTTCGCATAAAAGACAGCTTTTTTATTGAAATAAATACTGGAGTAAAAAGATGGACGATAGAATTGATTCCAGCTTTTGGTACCTTCTCGTTCTTATTGGCTATTAGAGGTCACGTGGGAAGTTTCGCTCGTTGTTCGTACCACCATCTTGTTCTCTGGCATTCACCATAATGAAGTATGAACAAGAGTTATAGCAGGAAACTCGGAGTAGCTATCGAGTGGATTGTAGACTTTTGTAAGATGAGATACTCTCACCGATTCTCAGTTTTCCAATTCTATACAGAAATGTTTCGTGTGTGCACGCATGCGTGTCAGTTACAGATATACACATTGGCAAACGCACACAAAACACCCGGAATACTCATAGTACATATGCACATGGATATATATACACATACACACACATACATTCAAGGATAAATAGGTGCATGAGCTTACATACAAACGTACGAACATTTATACAAACACACACACATATACATATATGCATTCATACTTATATATATATACATAGGTACATACATATATACATGTATATATATAAATACATATATATCTACACACAAGCCCATATATTTATACATATATACGCATATATATATATATATATATATATATATATATACACGCACACAAATATAGTACATATGTGTTTATGTGTATATAAATATAATATAAACACACACACACACACAAGCATGGCGCACACATACATATGTATATACGTAGATATGTTCGTATAAATACACTTACACACACACACACACACAAACTGTTCCTTGTTTCGTAGTTTAAGACAAGAGTCTTAACGGTTTGTTTTACGACCGTTCTATCTACCCATCAATAAACGTCCTCTGCAAATACCAGATCATTGGACATTGCTGACCGTACGCACACACACACACATATGTACATACACGCATATACATACAGAGATACACACTTACATACACCCAAACAGATATTTATATTGGTGTCTCTCTCTC
>NW_026305865.1:3735-4677 GCF_001194135.2 Octopus bimaculoides | reverse complement strand
CATATATGTGTGCATGTGCGTGTGCGTGTGTGTGTGCATGTATATGCATGCGTGTGGACGTATATGTGTGTGCATGTGCGTACGTAGATATGCATATATATATATATATATGTGTGTGTGTGTGTGTGTCATATCTTGTCTAGAGGTGGTGTTGTTTGTGCGCGAAACGGTGGTAGTGATGGCGGTGGTAGTGATGGCGGTGGTATTGATGTTGTTGTTAGTGGTGGAGGTGACGATGTTGGGGGGGGGGAGTCGCGCTTGTGATGGTCATGGCGGTGTTGGTTATAAAGTCCTACTAGAGAACCGCGAATAACGAACAATATTACATTCACTGACAAATGTAGCAACAATAACAAAACAACAACAAAAGAAAGAAAAACAACAAATATAAATACAGTACCAGGCGCTCTAAATACAGTAACCACATTCACAAGAGCAACAACACCAACAACGAAGGCAAAAATCAACAGCTAATGTAGTCTGTCTGTCTATCTATCTATCTGTCTGTCTGTCTATCTATCTGTCTGATTTTTCAATTATATATCTATATATCTACCTCTCTCTCTCTCTATCTACCTATCTATCTTTCTTGCTAGCTATTCAATCATCTATGTATGTATGTATGTATGTATCTATCTATCTAACTTTTCAATTATATATCTATATATCTACCTCTCTCTCTCTCTATCTTTCTGGCTATCTATTCAGTTTATCTATCTATCTATCTATCTATCTATCTATCTGTCTGACTTCTCAATTATATATCTATATATCTACCTCTCTCTATCTATCTATCTAACTTTTCAATTATATATCTATATATCTACCCCTCTCTCTCTCTCTATCTTTCTAGCTATCTATTCAGTTTATCTATCTATCTATCTATCTATCTAACTTTTCAATTATATATCTATATATCTACCTCTCTCTCTCTCTCTCTCT
>NW_026305865.1:0-3152 GCF_001194135.2 Octopus bimaculoides | reverse complement strand
TGATAGTGACGGTGGTGGTGGTGGTGGTGGTGGTGGTGGTGGTGGTGCTGGTGGTGGTGGTAGCAGCGTTGGTGCTCCAATGATGATGATGATGATGATTGTGTGGGTAATGATGGTGAACACGACGATGACGACGACTGCAATGATGGTAGTGATGATGGTAATGATGATGATGATGATGATGATGATGATGGTGGTGGTGCTGCTGCTGATGATGATGATGAAAAAGACGACGCGGGTGGTGATGGTGTTGATGGTGATTAATGATGATAGCCACAAATGATGGGGGGTGAAGGTCATCTCTGTGGCGGCGATGATGATGATGATGGTGATGGTGATGGTGATGACGATGGAGATGATGATGACGGTGATGATGATGAGAACTGAAGAGTTCTTAGTCTCCCTGTGCGTGTGTATGTGTGTGTGATGCTAAGACACACACACACACACACTGGAGAAGACAGACATATATCAAGACAGAAAGATAATAATAATAATAATAATAATAATAACAATAATAATGCTTTATACTTAAGGCACAAGGCCTGAAATTTGTGGGGAGGGGACTGGGTCGATTATATCGTCCCCAGTATTTAACTGGTACTTATTTCATCGATCCCGAAAGAATGAAAAGCAAAGTTGACCTCGGCGGAATTTGAACCCCCGAACGTAAAGAAGGGCGAAATGCCGCCGAGAATTTCGTCCTGCCAGCTTCGTCGCCTTCAATAATAGTAATAATAATGCGCAGGTGTCGAAACCATAATGATATCCGTGGGGCAGCTGATGATAGACGTATGTTGGATTGTTGGTATGGCTGATTTTGTATATGTTCAGGGTGATTCAAAAGTCACTATACATAGGAACAATTTATTATTTTTATATAAGAAACAGTTTATATGAACAGTTTCTTTTTTTTTATTTAACAGGCAATACGTTTACCCAACTCAATGTGAACTCGTAATAACACATTGGTGATACTTGTTGTTGTTGATAGATGGAGACTTTTGAATCACCCCGTATTATAACAGATCCTTTTGATTAATATATACATGTAAATACAAATAAAGCAAAACAGAAAACTTTCAGACGATGAATATTCAAGTACAAATATCTAAATATTTATATATTGACAGGGAAAATTTACACAGGGTACAAAAACACAGAAAAATAAAGGGAAGATATGGTGTTACGAATTCGACAGCTGTTTCTGGTGACTCGAGCTTATTTCATAATATTTGTGGATTGTAGTTCATAAAACTATGCAACCACCGCTGTCTATATTCGATTCGCTAAATCATCCATAAAATGTTATGCCGAATATATACATATATATATATATATATAGTTGAAATTTATAGAAAAACAAAAGACGAAGACAGGTATGTGAACAAAAAACAAGTGTACTACTACTTCTACTGCTAGAACCGCCACCACCACCACTACCTATACTACAACCATCACTTTCACAACTGCTATTGCTACAACAATTACTACAACTACTACCACCATTATTACCACTAACAACATTACCATTTCAACTACAATCGCTACTACTACTACTACTACTACTACTACTACTGCTGCTGCTGCTGCTGCTGCTTGTAGGAGATCGACAATTAGGGAATATAACAGATAATTAGAGTCACGAACAGCAAAACATTACGGTTTTTCTAATTTGGGATTTTTGTGAACTTTGACCTCCAGATTTATTTCAGTGATTGTGTTGTGGAGGTGGTTGTGTTGAGAAAGAACAACTTGTGCGGGTGCACGTGCGCGCGTGTACGTGTAAGCGTTGGCGCCTCTATCTATATACCTATCTATATACCTATCTATATACCTATGTACCTACCTAACTATCTATCTATCTATCTATCTAGTTTTCTGTCTATCTTTCTATCGATCAGACTATCTATCGATCTATACGCACATACACGCACGCACATATATATTATATATACATACATGCATACACTTTTATGTATATAAAAATACAGACACGAACACGCAGCATATATGTACTTGTATACACATGCCTGTAAATATAAACATTATATACACGCATACATATGTATATATACACACAAACCCACACGCTCACATACATACATACATACGTACATATACATACATACATATATATATATATGGCCATCCCCAAGTACAACAACATATATATATATATATATATATATATACACCCACACTCATGCTGTGGCATACCGTGCAGATGTATGCCTGGATGTATGTCAGAGTTCGTGTATCCGTGCATCTCTGTCGGCATGTCTGTCAGTTTTTCTCTCCTCCTCCTCTTACTCTCTTTCCCCTTATCTTTTTACACACACACACACAGATACACACACACACACGACAGGTTTTGAAGAGCTTGCGAAAAATAATTAGCCAAGTATTTTTAGGATACTTATCCATGTATACGTACGCAAAGGCATACACACGTTATACATACATGAGTACATACATAATGCATACAAACATCCATAATACATACATCCATATACACATGCATACATATGGTTACAAACATACCCAAGCATAATTACATACATACGTACGTACATACACAAACATACAAATACTTACGTACATACACACACAGACATAAATACATACATACAGACGAATACATACATATATACATACATACACACAACCGTAATTATATATATACATACGTACATACACAAACAGATACACACACATATACATACTAGCATACATACATACATACATACATATTTACGAATCATACATACATATATACACACAGACATGCACTTACGTACGTACATACATTCATACGCAAACACATACTTCTATATATACGTGCATATATAGATAAATATTACCTTCGTATTATATATATATATATATGTATATATATATGTATGTGTGTGGATGTGTGTGTGTCCGTATGCACGTTTTATTTATTGTTCGTGACACGGGAGAACGTATTCAAATTAAAACCGCGTGCACAGGAGACAATTTTGTTCTCAAGTCGGTAATTTGATTGTTGTTGTTGTTGTTGTTAGTATGTAGTGTTTATCAAAAACAGATACCAACAAGCACTCACAGATTCGGAGTCTACATTGTATTGTCTGGTGCGTATGTATGTATGTATGTATGCATATATATAT
>NW_026305864.1:0-248 GCF_001194135.2 Octopus bimaculoides | reverse complement strand
GTGTGTGTGTGTGTGTGTGTGCACATGCACAAAGATACACACCCACACATATGCATGTATACACATAATATAAACCAGTGCTAAACTCTGCTATAAGACCAGATTACCTAGAGAAATGTCTTCCTTTATCATTAGTTACCAAGCATCACTGTTATTTCATCTAATCTTTCTTTTTTCCTTTACTTCCTTTCCTTATCAGTTTTTCTCTTTTATTGAACTTTATTTACTTCACTAACTCTCTGCAGTCT
>NW_026305863.1:0-399 GCF_001194135.2 Octopus bimaculoides | reverse complement strand
TATATATATACGTATCTATATAGTGTGTGTATGTGTTTGTGCAACCAGCATCACTTGACATCTGATGTTGGTGTGTTTGCGTTCCCCTAACTTAACGGTTTGGCAAAAGGGCTCGATTGAATAAGTAATAGACTTGCATTAAATAAGTCATGGGGTCGATTTATTTGACTAAATGTAGTGCTTTGGCATGGCCGGTGGCAAATGACTGAAACAAGTAAAGGAATAAAGGAATATATATATATATGAACAGGTGCAGCACTGGACAAATATGGTGTTGTTTTTATACATTTTACCATGACAGATAATGCTTTTCTCCTCGGTAACTGAAGTGAATTTGCCTTTAGAATTTGAAATATGCCACAAACGTATTCTAAACAAGCAAATGTTTGCTTATATATA
>NW_026305862.1:0-632 GCF_001194135.2 Octopus bimaculoides | reverse complement strand
CTTCTTCTTCTTCTTCTTCTTTTTCTTCTTCTTCTACTTCTTCTTCTTCTACTTCTTTTTTTCTTCTTCTTCTTCTTCTTCTTCTACTTCTTCTACTTCTTCTTCTTCTACTTCTTTTTTTCTTCTTCTTCTTCTTATTATTATTATTACTACTACTACTACTACTACTACTACTACTACTACTACTACTACTATTATTATTATTATTATTATTATTATTATTTAGTTTTTTTCTTTTTTTGTGAGTGAAAGCCGGTCGAACAATAGTTGAAAGAATAAGAATTACAATACCAAAATGTACAAAAAACAAAAAAACAAAAAAACAAAAGAAAAACGAAAATCAAAAACAAAATACAAAAGAAACAAATCTCATGATGGCGTCGGGCGAGATGGAGGTGGTTTTAACAATGTAAATGTGTAAATGTAAATGAAATTAAAGAAATAACTATAGTATCAATGGCAGGCACAAACAGAACCCAAAACAACAGCAAACACTTGAACAAAAAACCAATAGCAAATGGCAAAAGAAAAGAAAAGAAACTGAATAAAGAATTGATTAATTTTGATTAGACACAAGACCAATTTATGCATGAAAATGATATGCATATTTATGCGTGTGTGTGTCTATATAT
>NW_026305861.1:0-352 GCF_001194135.2 Octopus bimaculoides | reverse complement strand
TATATATTTATGTATATCTATATTCATTCATTCATTCATACATACATGCATACATACATACGTACATACATATATCCATCCATACATACATACATGTACTATATATACATACATGCATATATATATATATGTATATACACACACATATATATGTAAATATAAGTATATGAATATGTATATACATTTATATATTATATGTGTATATCTATGTATATACATATCTATATGTATGTATATCTATGTATATCTATATTCATTATAGAATATATATGTATGATTTTAAATGTAAATATATATGTATATTCAAATATATATATATATATATATATGTATATATATATATATATATATA
>NW_026305860.1:0-361 GCF_001194135.2 Octopus bimaculoides | reverse complement strand
CTCCAGCATGGTCGCAGTCAAATGACTGAAACAAGTAAAAGAGTAAATAAAGAAGCAAACATTGATACTGAAGACTTGATACAAAAGTCATCGACTGACCAATAGCAACTCACACAATAATGGGCAGAGATACCTCTGTGAAGACAATAACCAGGCTCACCAAATCTCTCAAGCATTACATTATAAATCTATAAACCCTGAGATTATGGATGCTGTTAGCCAATGACAAATTAGTTTGCACAAATTCCACCAAGATAATACAATAAGACAAATCACAATCACACACCATTTGTAAAATTTTTAATTCTATTATTAATGATCTGCAGCGTAATCTTCAGGAATTTCTGTCTCTTTATCATAA
>NW_026305859.1:0-485 GCF_001194135.2 Octopus bimaculoides | reverse complement strand
GGGCCCCACCCATGCCAGGTTCCTTAACTACCCTCTCTATGATGTAGCCCCTCAGATGCAGGTTGTCATGGATGCTCCGGCCCGGCACAGCGCACGTCTGCTCCGTGCCGACCAGTTTCTCGATGACAAGCCCCAACCGCATGGTTAACACCTTGGCCAAAATTTTCAAGTCTGCATTGAGCAGAGTGATGGGCCTAAAGTTATCTATGGCGTCCCCGTTGTTTGGATCTTTCTTCAGCAGCGTTACCGTTCCTCGGCTCACAAAACCGGGAATACTCCCGTTCTGCTGCCAGTTTCAGTACACGGCCGCCAAGATGTCTCCAAACAAGTCTGGCATACAGTTGTAATGCTCGTAGGGCAGACCATCCATACCCGGAGATTTGTCCGTCGAGCAACCCGCCATCGCGTCCCTCACCTCCTCTGCTGTGATGACCCCTTCTCTTGCCGAGAGTCGTGGCAAGCTGTGCAGGTAGGCACTAAAGTCC
>NW_026305858.1:0-603 GCF_001194135.2 Octopus bimaculoides | reverse complement strand
GGGGGTGACGCTTGTGGCAGGTCTTTCAGATCGCTCATCGTCTTCCAGGGACGGTCTTTCAGTTTTAAAGCGCCCGTGCCACTCGAAACATCGCATACAACTCATTGCCTCGCCACCGTAAGCTTGCCGAAGCATGTTCAATGTCTCTGTAGCAGACTTCGCAAGTTTAACGCAAAATTTCACGTTGGCTCTTTGTTCCTGTCCATGACATAATCGCAGACTACAAGATACACGCGATCACAAAAACACAAACTTCACAACTTGCGATGTAAACACAGCGATGTTACTCGGCACAGTGTCTCATGAAGGTCACTGCTTGCTCTCACTGCTCGCGTAACCGAGTGCTTCCATCTGTTGGCGCCCCCCACAACTAGTCCGGGAATGTTTTGATATCACTTCGTATATATTTGATCTTTTCTTTTTACTTCTTTCAGTCATTAACCTGTAGCCTTGCTGAGTTAGTATCTGTGTGTGAGTGAGTGAGTGAGTGACTGACTGACTGACTGACTGTCTGTCTGAATGAGAGATATGTAGATACATAGATTCTTTGATTTATTGCATCATGTGTGTGTGTGTGTGTGTGTGTGTGTGTGTGAGTGTGTG
>NW_026305857.1:0-498 GCF_001194135.2 Octopus bimaculoides | reverse complement strand
CTAGCATGGAAAGCGGACGTTAAATGACGACGATGATGATGATGATGATGTACACACATGCACATATAAGGAGGATGGTAATATTTAAAAACAAAATGAAATTGGGCGGGGGGGTTGTCAAATTATATTTTTATACATTTCTGGGATCCAGATGGCGACAATAGCAGGGGCAATGGTTAATGAGGTAGGGTAGAGCAACAACAACAGGACCTTGGTGAAAAGATAAACGGGTTTTTATTTCAAGAGTTCATAGTCATGATTGAAAGTGAGGGGACAGAGAGAGGAGAGAGGAGAGATGGGAAGAGGATGGGATTTTGGAGATGAGAAGAGGATCAGGGTGGATAGATGGGTAGAAAAAAAAATCATTGTCTATAAATGAGCAAGAATATGTATCTATATATGCATATTTATATATATCTGTATTTATATATATATATGTGTGTGTTTGTATATATGTGTATATGTATGTATGTATGTATGTATGTATGTATATATATA
>NW_026305856.1:3105-4531 GCF_001194135.2 Octopus bimaculoides | reverse complement strand
ACGTACGTTCGTTCGTTCCTTCTTACGTTTGTACGTGCGTACGTTCGTTTTTTCATTCGTTCCCTCTTTCGTGCATTCGTACGTACGAACGCACGTTCGTTCGCTAGTTCGTTCGTTCCCTCTTTTATTCGTACGTACGTACGTACTTTCCAACGATCGTTCGTACGTTCGTTCGTTCTTTCGTGGATTCGTACGTACGTACGTACGTTCGTTCGTTAGTTCGTTAGTTCGTTCGTTCGTTCGATCTTTCGTTCTTTCGTTCGTACATACTTACGTACGTTTGTTCGTTCATTCGGTCGTGGTTTCGTTCATTACGTACGTACGTTCGTGCGTTCGTTCGTTCGTTCGATCGATCCTACATACGTAATTCCGTACGTACGTTCTTTCATTCATTCGTTCGTTCGTTCGTACGTACGAACATACGTTCAATTGTTCATTCGTTTGTTCGTACATACGTACGTATGTACGTAGGTTCATTCGTTAGTTCGTTCGATCTTAAATACGTACGAACGTACGTTCGTTCTTTCGTTCGTTCGTGGGTTCGTTCATTCGTTCGTACGTACGTACGTACGTACGTTCGATCTTCGTACGTACTTACGTACGTTCGTTAATTCGTACGTTCCTACTTCCGTTCGTTCGTTCGTTCGCATTTACGTACGTACATTCGAATTTTGTTCGCATTTACGTACGAACATTCGAACTTCGTTCGTGAGATCGTTCGTTCGTTCGGTCGTTCTTTCGTTCGTTCGTTCGTATGTACGTACCTACGTGCGATCGTTCGTTCGTATGTACGTCCGTTCCTTCGATCGTTCGTTCGTATGTACGTCCGTTCCTTCGATCGTTCGTTCATTCGATCTTTCGTACGTACTTACGTACGTTCGTTATTTCGTACATTCCTACGCACGTTCATTCGTTCGCATTTACGTACGAACATTCGAACTTTGTTCGTGAGATCGTTCTTTCATTCGGTCGTTCGTTCGTTCGTTCGTTTGTATGTACGTACCTACGTGCGATCGTTCGTTCCTATGTACGTCCGTTCCTTCGATCGTTCGTTCGCTCGATCTTACGTACGTTCGTTATTTCGTACGTTCCTACGCGCGTTCATTCGTTCGCGTTTACGTAAGTAACTTCGAACTTTCGTTCGTACGCACGTACGTTCGTTCGTTCCTTCTTACGTTTGTACGTGCGTACGTTCGTTTCTTCATTCGTTGCTTCTTTCGTGCATTCGTACGTACGAACGCACGTTCGTTCCTTCTTTTATTCGTACGTACGTACTTTCCAACGATCGTTCGTTCGTTCATGCGTACCTACTTACGAACTTACATACGTACGTACGCTCGTCCTTTCGTGGATTCGTACGTACGTACGTACGTTCGTTCGTTAGTTCGTTCGTTCGTTCGTTCGTACGTACGTACCTTCGTTCGTT
>NW_026305856.1:2385-2878 GCF_001194135.2 Octopus bimaculoides | reverse complement strand
TCGTTCATTACGTACGTATATTCGTTCGTTCGTTCGATCGATCGTACATACGTAATTCCGTACGTACGTTGTTTCGTTCGATCGTTCGTTCGTACGTACATACGTTCGTTCTTTCGTTCGTACGTACGTTCTTTTGAGCGTTCGTTCCTTCGATCGTCCTTTCGTACGTATGTATGTACGCACGTGCGTTCGTTCTTTCGTTCGTTCGTTTGTTCTTACGTACGTACTTACGTTCGTTCGTTCGTTAGTTCGTTCGTTCGTGCTTACGTACCTTCGTTCGGTCGTTCGTTCGTTCGTTCGTACGAACGTGCGTTCCTACATTCGATCTTGCGTTCATTCGTTCGATCGTTCGTTCGTTCGATCGTACATAAGTAATTACGTACGTAAGTTCTTTCGTTCGTTCGCACTTACGTACCTTCGTTCGCTCGTTTGTTCGTTCGTTCGTACGAACTTGCGTTCCTACGTTCGTTTGTTTGTTCGTACGTACGTACGT
>NW_026305856.1:272-941 GCF_001194135.2 Octopus bimaculoides | reverse complement strand
AAACGAGCGAACGAAGGTACGTAAGTACGAACGACCGAACGAAGGTACGTAAGCACGAACGAACGAACTAACGAACGAACGAACGTAAGTACGTACGTAAGAACAAACGAACGAACGAAAGAACGAACGCACGTGCGTACATACGTACGAACGAAAGAACGAACGTATGTACGTACGAACGAACGATCGAATGAAAGAACGTACGTACGAACGTACGTACGTACGAACGAATGCACGAACCCACGAACGAACGAAAGAACGAACGTACGTACGAACGAATGCACGAACCCACGAACGAACGAAAGAAAGAACGAACGAAAGAACGAACGTACGTTCGTACGTACTTAAGAACGAACGAACTAACGAAAGGACCTACGTACATACGTACGTATGTACGTATGTACCTACTTACGAACTTACATACGTACGTACGTTCGTTCGTTCTTTCGTGGATTCGTACCTATGTACGTACGTTCGTTCGTTAGTTCGTTCGTTCGTACTTACGTACCTTCGTTCGTTCGATCTTTCGTTCTTTCGTTCGTACGTACTTACGTACGTTTGTTCGTTCATTCGGTCGTGGTTTCGTTCATTACGTACGTACGTACGTACGTTCGTTCGTTCGTTCGATCGATCGTACATACGTAATTCCGTACGTACGTTCTTTCTTTC
>NW_026305856.1:0-262 GCF_001194135.2 Octopus bimaculoides | reverse complement strand
CGTACGTTCGTTCGTTCGTTCGATCGATCGTACATACGTAATTCCGTACGTACGTTCTTTCTTTCATTCGTTCGTTCGTTCGTACGTACGAACATACGTTCAGTTGTTCGTTCGTTCTTTCGGTCGTTCGTACGTACGTATGTAAGTATGTTCGTTCTTTCGTTCATACTTAACTACATACGTACTTAACTACATACGTACTTAACTACATACGGGCGTTGGTTCGTTCGTACCTACGATCGTTCGTTCGTACGTACGTACG
>NW_026305854.1:0-453 GCF_001194135.2 Octopus bimaculoides | reverse complement strand
ATAGATAGATAGATAGATAGATAGATAGATAGATAGATAGGCAGACAAATCCAAATGCGAAACTCTGAAGACGACTCATATTTATAGTTCAGGCTTCATTTGGTTGGAATCTACACTTGGATAAGCCACTGAATGCATACAGAAAAATATGGTAAAACAAACGGCAGAGTTTATATATTCCGTTACAAACTACGTTATCTTTTATTTTACTTCATACATACGATAGATACAGATTGATATACATAAATTGTGGTTAGTGGGATGTTGAATGACGTAATATAATAGGTACATGAAATTAGAGCCCAGGTCGAATTTGTGCCTAAACTATAACGTTGTAGATAGATAGATAGATAGATAGATAGATAGATAGATAGATAGATAGATAGACATAGGTAAATAGACCGATAGAAATATAGATACATATACGTATATATATGTGTGTATTTATATATA
>NW_026305853.1:0-246 GCF_001194135.2 Octopus bimaculoides | reverse complement strand
AGTTTAAGATTTTTGACTTCGAATTTTGCCAATGCTGATTGAATTTCAGATATACAAAATACGGAGTCACGGAATTTTAAATTTCTACTTCAATAAATATATTTTTAATTTCACC
This sequence comes from Octopus bimaculoides, assembly GCF_001194135.2. Taxonomy (NCBI): domain Eukaryota; kingdom Metazoa; phylum Mollusca; class Cephalopoda; order Octopoda; family Octopodidae; genus Octopus; species Octopus bimaculoides. The sequence goes on along the minus strand of NW_026305853.1, from coordinate 131 downwards.
TTTTAGTATCGATTACTTTCATTTTACCATCTTGTTTACAAACACACACGCGTTACACACGCATATATCTATCTATCTGTCTATATATATATATACTTGTGTGCGTATATATATGTAAGCATATATATATA
>NW_026305852.1:1198-1736 GCF_001194135.2 Octopus bimaculoides | reverse complement strand
GTGCATTTGTGTGTGTATGCGTGTGTGTGTGCGTGCTTGTGCGTGTGCATGTGTGTGTGTGTATACTCGCACATACTCCCACCATAGCAATGATAATTCTTTGATGAAGTTCAGCAGGCTTGCTTTTTAAACTGTGAAGCATTGACATTCCACAGAGTGATAGAGTCGAAAGAGCGGTGGTGTGAGGTGGCAGTTATATTGATGAGGGGGGGAGGGGGAGAGTCGAGAGAGAGAGAGAGAGAGAGAGAGAGGAGGGTGGGGAGCAACGTGAGGAGAAGAGATAGTTTTTAAACGAGAGAGTGAGAGACTGGAGAGAGAGAGAGAGAGAGAGAGGTGGTAGCAGTCTCGAGTGGTGGCGGTGGCGTGAGTTGGTAGTTATTGATGACAACAGATGCAGAACTAGTCTTGTACCATCAGAGCTGCCATCATTGCTCTGTGTGTGTGTGTGCGTGTGTGCGTGTGTGGACCATTTGGTATTTGTTTTTCCCTTATAAAGAACTGTGTGATAAAGAAGAAAAAAAAAAATTGTGAGAGGTAC
>NW_026305852.1:0-839 GCF_001194135.2 Octopus bimaculoides | reverse complement strand
TGTGTGTGTTTTGACTTTAATCTTCAGACAGAAAACTGGTGCGCGCGTACATGTGTGTGTGTGTGTTTGTTTGTAAGGTGCAGGAATGGTTGTTTGGTTATGCAGTTCATTTTCCGACTGTGTGGTGTGTGGGGGGGGGGGGTTCAGTCCCACTGCATGGCACCTCGGACAGATGTCCTTTGGTGTCCGTTGTCCCAAGACCAGCAAAGCCTTTGAGAGTTAATTTGGTAGATGGAAACTATATCGAAGCTTAGATGGAAACTATGGCGGCAAACTGGCAGAAACGTTAGCGCGAAGTACCAGTTGCGTAATGGAGTTGATCTAATCGACTGGTTCCCTCCACAAAAATTTCGGGCCTTGTGCTTATAGTAGAAAAGAATCGTTAGAATACCAGAAGAAATGCTTAGCGGTATTTTGTCTGCCGTTACGTTCTGAGTTCAAATTCCGCCGAGGTCGACTTTGCCTTTCATCCTTTCGGGGTCGATAAATTAAGTAACAGTTACGCACTGGAGTCGATGTAATCGACTTAATGCCTTTGTCTGTCCTTGTTTGTCCCCCTCTATGTTTAGCCCCTTGTGGGCAATAAAGAAATAGGAAACTATATCGAAGCTTGTGTAAATATATGTGTTTGTGTGTCTGTGTGTCTTTAATGTTTTAGTTGTCTCAGTCATTAAACTTTGGCCATGCTGGAGCATTCCCCTGAAAAGTCTCTTAGTCTAATGAATCAACCGCAGTACTTTTGTTTTGTTTTTTTTTTAAATCTGGGGCATATTTTATTGGAATCTTTTGCTGAACTGCTAAGTTACAGAGACATAAACACACCAACAGTGTTTGAGGAT
>NW_026305851.1:0-778 GCF_001194135.2 Octopus bimaculoides | reverse complement strand
TATATATATATATATATATATATATATATGTATAAGGATTTACTTTTTGTAATGAGATAAAAAAAAAACCAAAGCTGTGTGTAATATAGAACATTTATAAATAGAAAGTCTTACAGCTGTTTCCAGGATATTTATTATATCCCTTCATCGGAGACGGTGTGAGATGATGGTTAAGCAATAGTTAATTTAGATAAGATATGAAATACAGAGTGAATGCAGGGATATTGTATTTGTAAAATCAGTGTTTAGGCAGAATGGTATACATATAAGATTCCAATACCTTGTGAGTAAAATCCAATTGGTCATTGCATTTGTAAATCCATTATTGAGGTTCCAATACCCTATGAGTAAAATCCAACACACATATATATATACATGTATACATTTTATATTATTATATAAATATATATTTATGCATGTATAATTTTCAATAAAACTTTGCGCAAATATTCTCAATAAACTTCCTTATAAGATTCTTACAAAAAATCTGGTTTCGGCTTCTGTGACTGTTCGGAAATGGAGCTGAAATCATTGACAAACCCGCACCAAATGCTCCTCACTCATTTTGGACATCAGCAGAACGTTGGTGGTCTTTGGTGAAACGATGGCATTGTAAAGATGTTGGTTTGTCTCCCTTTCAAAAATGCTACATACGTAGTAGGCCATGGGAATTCAATCTGGTGAGTTATCTGTCAATGAACCTCTCAATCTATCAATTTGTCTATCTCACAATTTATCTATCATTCTATATATATATATATATATATATATATATATA
>NW_026305850.1:0-211 GCF_001194135.2 Octopus bimaculoides | reverse complement strand
ATATATATATATATATATATATGTATATATATAAGTATATACATGCATATATATATATATATGTGTGTGTATAAATGAATATATATATAAATGTTTGTAAGTATATCATCAGTTTATTCAAGATTTCTTGTATATGCGTATATTTTATACGTGCATATATATAAATTTACATGCATATGTATATATATATGTGTGTGTATGTGTGTGTGTG
>NW_026305849.1:1253-1455 GCF_001194135.2 Octopus bimaculoides | reverse complement strand
AAACAGTAGGGAAGGACCATAAATACTCTCAGCTTCTTGATAGAGAACATCATGTCCCACCGCAGGCAATGCCATCATCATCAGCAGCAGCAGTATCATTACCTTCGTCATCAATAACACCTCCATTAACATCATCACCGTCTCTTCTCCAACATCAGTTTCATGCTCCAACTCTTTTATCATCATCATCATCATCGTCATC
>NW_026305849.1:0-1243 GCF_001194135.2 Octopus bimaculoides | reverse complement strand
ATCATCATCATCATCGTCATCATCATCATCATCATCATCATCATTATCACTGCCACTACCACCACCACCATTATCAACGTTACCTTATGTATATCATCCTCACCAATCATCAGCTTCAAAATCCTCCGTGTAATTATCATCATCACCATATCCAGCATCAAAACCACCCAAGCTATTACTTAGTTATCTTTATAAAAGTGTATGTATGTATGTATGGATGTATGTATGTATGTATTTGTGTATTTATGTATGTGTGTGCGTATGTATGTATGTATGCATGTATGTATGCATGTATGCGTACTTATACGTGTATGTTATGTGTGTTGTGTACGCATGCACGTGTGTAAGGATTTATCTGCGATAGGGGTCACATCTTCATATTCTTATCATGGCACATTACCAAAGCTAGTTGCATTATTTATATCTTGCAACATACAGACACATATGTGTATTTTGTGTTTGAAGTTACGTCAGTCTGTATGCATATATTACTGCACACAAACATGTACGCACGAATGTTCAGGTTTGTGCATGTGTGTCAGGCGAATCTATGGATGGACACCTGAAGAATTTCTAAGATGTCGACAAACCGGTTTCGAAGACCAACAGTTGTCTATTTATGCCAGTGGATTCCTTCCACATCACCCATGTTATTCGAGCAAAATCGCTAATAGTGCCCGGCAAGCGTGGCCTTACGGCAAACGGGAGCAGGAAGGAATGTTACGTCCAACACTAATAGAAGAGTTATTTGTATTGCTTTTATTATATTATGAATTACCTAACCTTACATGCTATAATCGTTATGTGTTTACACATTGTGAAACTTCTGTTCATACATAATGTTAAACTAAATTACAATATTTTTCTGAAGATCTGATGCTCCTTATGCTTCACGTACCTGTATTTGTACATTTATTCGCTAGTGAAACACGTGTAAATTACGTAATTTGTAATGTTGCAGTAATGTACTTAAGTCAACTCTCCTGTTTTACCCTGTTTTCATATACATACAATAAATATGAAAGTTGAGTAAAACATACACATACACATGCAATATATATACATACATATATTTATACATACCTACATATATATATACTGGAATAATTACTGTGAAGTATTGTGTAGAATATATTGCATAAAAGACCGTGGGTAAGGCCAAAACAATTCGAAGTAAATGCAAGGTAAGTCACAAAAAAACAAATATGTGAATTAATGTAGACTTACCTTGTATTCAATATTT
>NW_026305848.1:0-290 GCF_001194135.2 Octopus bimaculoides | reverse complement strand
TACATCCCCATAGCTTAGCAGTTTGGCAAACAGAGACTGATATAGACTAAGAGCCACACTTCAAATAAGTACTGGGATCACTTTGCCCGACTAAACCCTTTAAGACATTCCCCTGCAGGGCTGCTCCCCAAGTTTCACAGACTATACCAAACTGGCTTGGTGCCTCAATCCAAATACATAATTCAACTGAAGCTTAGCTATATATATATGTATATATCTCTATATGAATGGATATCTATCTATATATATATATATATATAAAGTTGTAGTATATTGTCAACTTAATGTGA
>NW_026305847.1:0-210 GCF_001194135.2 Octopus bimaculoides | reverse complement strand
TTCTCTCTCTCCCTCTTTCTCTCTCGCTTTATCTATCAACTTATTTCCCTCTCTTCCTCCCTCTCCTGCTCCCCTTCTCTCTTTGTCGCCCTCTCTACTCTTTCTTTTTGTCTCTTTCTCTTTCTCCCCCTCTCTCCCCATCTATCTATCTATCTATCTATCTATCTGTGTTATTTCTTTACTACCCACAAGGGGCTACACACAGAGGGG
>NW_026305846.1:0-251 GCF_001194135.2 Octopus bimaculoides | reverse complement strand
CTGAATGGAAAGGTCACTAACTGCATATACCTTGATTTTGCTAAAGCGTTTGACAAGATTGATCATGGAGTCACCTGTCATAGAATAAGGGATCTTGGTATCGTAGCAAAACTCAGAGAATGGTTCTTTCATTTCCTACAGGATAGGAATCAATCTGTTGCTGCAAACGGTTATCTCTCAGCAAAAATCACCTGTAATAAGTGGCATACCTCAGGGTATGGTTCTAGGACCATTATTATTTACCATAACCC
>NW_026305845.1:0-337 GCF_001194135.2 Octopus bimaculoides | reverse complement strand
AGGCAGGCAGGTATATATGTATGTAGATAGGTAGGTAGATTGACAATAAATAGATAAGTAGGTAGGTAAGTAGGTAGGCAGGCAGGTATGTATGTATGTATGTATATATGGTGTAGGTAGGTAGGTAATACGGATAGTGAAACACATACACTTAAGGAGATAGAAGCATATGACCATATATACACACACACTCCACATACACGTATACACACAAAGACACATAGTCGTATACGCATATACAACAGGCGTACGTGCATAATCACACAATCAGATATGCGTAGATACACTCAAACACGCACACATAAGGAAACAGTGTAATACACACACACACACACAC
>NW_026305844.1:0-513 GCF_001194135.2 Octopus bimaculoides | reverse complement strand
CCAGCATCGACGCTCAACTACAGCTCTGCTCCTTGACCACAACTTCCTGCCTATGAACATTCTATTCTCCTTGTGTAACTTTAATACGAACTGGTTTTTCTCTACAGACACTTTTACTATGTTCTGTGTTTTCTCTCACACACACACTTGTGCACTCATATATTTTCTTTCCTTTCAGGAAAAAACAAAAAAAAATCAGACTTTTACATCGCGTGATTCCAGTTTCCTGGACAGTTGTCATCACGGTTGTTTTGTCATTGTCAATTCTTTTGTACATTGCATGCATGTACCTCTCAAATGTACAACATTTCTTTGATTTTTCTTTGTGTGTGTTTGTGCCACATCTTGTGGGTGGTTTCGGTGGCCATCTTGCCTCAGGCGCCACTCCAAATTTCTATTTCCGTGCTTTCGGCACTCGAGGGGGAGCCATGTAGTGATGCCTTTATAGCAGACGACATTTCCAGAGTTTTTATCCACGCATGCGCAGGGACTAGTTCCGGAAGGAATACAGGA
>NW_026305843.1:0-659 GCF_001194135.2 Octopus bimaculoides | reverse complement strand
GTTTAGACAAATTCCTTCTACTCGGAAGTATTAAAAGGACAGAAAATAATGTGAGGCCGCAGAGTTTAACAACGATTGTGCTTAAAAATCATTTGCAGTCAGACTTTTGAACTCAGACAATGTAAAACCCTACTGTCTCACGAATCTCTCACCTTTTAACTTTTCATTAAAGAAGAACGCTGTCCGAAGCAGTGGCTTTTTTACTATTCTCGGCAAGTACATTGCATCCATTTTATCGCTTCTACCATATATGTGAGCCCAAATGAGTGTTTACCTGTATAGCTATGTATATTTAGACACAGAGAGTGACTTTCTTGCAATGGAAAACAAAACAACATACATGATATAAGGCTATAATCATTATTTTAAAACTTCCTTGGAGAAATCTATCTTTTAAATCGTTTATATATATATATTCTGCAAACACACACCTTCACGACTCATTTTAATATCATTAGCAACATATATGTACGTGCACGCACGTGTATATGTATGTATATACGTGTGTTTGTGTGCATATACACAAACACATATGCAAGTTTATGTGTCCAAATAATCGTTGTATAATTTTTGCTAGATTTATTATTAAACAGCTTAGAATCCATTCCTAAATATATGAGATATTTGCATATTAGTTTTTAACTGTCTGCAACCCGAAA
>NW_026305842.1:0-2139 GCF_001194135.2 Octopus bimaculoides | reverse complement strand
GAACCATCATGGCATCTGATATGGCTTTTTAAACCAGACAATGTTCTGAACAGTCACCCAAATACATAGGTTTGTTTTCCATGGGTTCTCAAATGAGATCTGAGCCCAGCAAAAGAAAGGCATGGTCTGTCACAAACTGCACACTAAAAGGTCATTGTTATTCACCTTCTCGATCGTAACATTCTTCCTTAGATCTCTTTTGAGTCTTACATACGTTATCCTGGCCTCTTCAAACGCTTTCACTCCACTCCACACTTTCGTTCGCCATCCAGCTCTATCCGAAGCAAGGGTTTCTATGTCTTCTGGATCCATTCCAAGCGACTTCATAGTAGTCCTTATACCGTCCTTAAACCTTTTTTTTTAGGTTTTTGCCGGTAGCATTTCCCCTCTGCATGCTCACTACAAAACAGCTGTTTCGGCATGCGTTCATCCGCCATTCGAACAATATGGCCACACCATCTCATTTGGTTTCTCAAAATCATAGCTTTAATTGAGATGATGCCTGCAGATGCAAGGACATCTGTGTTTGGAGTAAAATAACTCCATTTAATGTTTAAAATGCGATGACGGCATTTTTGGTGGAATTGTTCTAACAATTTAAAATGCCTTTCATAACAAGTCCATGTTTCACAAGAATACAACAGGGATGGTAAGACAAACGATTTGTAAAGAATCAGGTTTGTATTCTTATTTATATGTCGCTGGCACCAAACGCGTAACTCCAAGCCACCAAATGCTTTTGCTGCCCTTTGAATTTGCAGATGTATTTCTGTATCAAGATTTCCATCATTGTGTACAGAGCTTCGAAAGTAGATGAACAAATCGACAACCTCAAGTAACTTATCCTTAACAAAAATTTTAGTGGGGTTACAAACACCACACGCAAGTTGATGCATTACAACTGTTTTTTTTTCAAGTTGATGGTCAAGCCAAAATCATCACAAGCTGAGTCAAATGCAGACACAAGAGATTGCAGACCTGTATCAGAATGACTGATAAGATCGCAATCGTCAGCATATAAAGTTCCCTAATGAGTGAAGTGAAAACCATCATTTTTGAATTTCAGTCTGGTCAGATTAAAAACATTCCCTGTTGTTCGATATTTTATGTAAATAACTTCCTTAGAGTTTTGAAAAGCATGCGACAATACAACCGCAAAGTATATTGCAAAGAGAGTGGGTGCATCAAGGTCTCCTTGCTTTAATCCATTTTCCACGGCAAAAGATTCAGAGAGCCTTCCACCAAAGTTAACTCTAGCTTTCATATCTTGATGAAAAGCCCTGATCATGTTTACAAATTTTTCTGAGCAACCTATTTTCCTTAGAATTAGCAACAGAGCATTTCGATTAACAGTATCGAATGCTTTGCTCAAATCAACAAAGCAATGGTATAGAGCATGATTCTGTTCAATGCACTTTTCTTGTAATTGTCTGATAGTAAAGATGCCATCAGCTGTGCCTCTGGAGGAACGAAAACTACACTGAGACTCAGACACTATATTTGGAACTATGAAGGTATTTAAACGTTCTAACAAAATGTAGGCAAGTACCTTTTCAAACACAGACAAAAGCGAAATCCCACGAAAATTACCACACAGATCCTTTGGCCCTGATTTATACAAGGAGACTAAAATGGCATCAATCCAGTCTTGAGGCACTTTCTCAGTTCTCCAACAATAACAAATTAATATATTTAAGAGTTCAAATATTTTGTCACCCCCATATTTCAAGACTTATTGTTATTCAGCTTATTCCTAATCCTTCAAACCTACCTGTTAAAATGGCTTATTGATGTGTTTCGTTTCTCTTTCCCCCCCTGACGAGATGATTGCATTGTTTTACATCATTTTTATTCCCTCCGGAATAATCTCAGTGCTTTCTTGGAAACATATGTTTGAAGTATGATTTGAATAACACCTGCGCTTGACTCCATTTCTTAATTTATCCATATTAAACAAAAACATTTCACTTAACCCTGAAATTTCTACCTTTATAAGTAGGCTGTAATATCCTTGGCACTTATGTGAATTTTTGCTACCCTGGTAACTATTTATTTTTTTCGTTGTCATCTGTATACATTGAAAAAATACACATACATTTATATCTATCTATCTATCTATCTATCTATCTATCTATCTAT
>NW_026305841.1:0-314 GCF_001194135.2 Octopus bimaculoides | reverse complement strand
CTGGAATGTTTTTAGTTATAGGTCTGCTGGATGAGGACTGACTTGAGGTTTCATAACCACAACAGAACAATTTGGTTATGAGGAAGCTTTTGCTGTTCGTCGTGTTTTACATTTTTTGTAAAAGACAGTAGTTACCTTCTTGATAGCTGTCTATAAAATGTAAAATCTATGTTATCAATATCCAGCAGCAGTTAATCAATTGCACATTATAAGATAGAATCTTTAGTAGTGATAGAATTTCTATAAGAGACATTACTAACTGGAAAACAAGCTTTTACATGGATAACGTCATGTTTCAGGAAAACTTTCCTAAA
>NW_026305840.1:0-279 GCF_001194135.2 Octopus bimaculoides | reverse complement strand
TATATACATATATATATATAAATTCATACGTGTGCTTCTGTTATGTATGTATATATGTATAAATGTATGCATATATATGCACATATATGTATGTGGGTGGGTGTGTGTATACGTGTATAAGTGCGTCGCATATTACGCAAAACTAATGCAAACACCACGTGGTCTTGTTAAGCTGTGTGTGTCGTAATGAACAATGACAACGATGGCAGATCAGATTTGACAATTGTTGATGATGTCTTTTTTTTTTGGGTATTTATAATATTGTTCCAATTAGTAAAA
>NW_026305839.1:0-466 GCF_001194135.2 Octopus bimaculoides | reverse complement strand
ATATATATATATATACATATATACACACACAGAGACATATATACACAATCACACACGCACAAACACTCACACACTCACACATGCGCGCGCGCGCGCATTTGTATTAGTCTGAGTTATCAGCGCTCAATAATGGATGGTTGCGCGAAACTCAGAATAACGGTTTGTGAACTTTTTCGGCTTCAATAATATATATGCATACATACATACATACATACATACATACATACATACATACATACATACACAGGAGTGGGTATGCGGTAAGAAGCTTGCTTACCAACCACATGGTTCCGGGTTCAGTCCCACTGCGTGGCACCTTGGGCAAGTGTCTTCTGCTATAGCCTCGGACCGACCAAAGCCTCGTGAGTGGATTTGATAGACGGAAACTGAAAGAAGCCTGTCGCATATATATATATATGTAGCAATAATTGGGTACCCTCCCAGCAGTATACTGGATAGATACTAT
>NW_026305838.1:0-685 GCF_001194135.2 Octopus bimaculoides | reverse complement strand
TGTTGGAATTGACTTCAGAGACAATAACCTTGTTATTAATATTTCTAGTGAGATGGTTGGTATCAGCTAAATTAATGTTAGTATTAGTAATTGGATTCTTATTTAACAGACTAATATTTTGTGAGAGATTTTTTTGTGTTGGAAAAGCAATCCCAACCATGTGCGAGTTGGAAAATTCTTAATAATAGCTTCCCGAAACTGGAAAGGAAGATTAGATTTAGTTTGCCTCCCATGAGGAATAATCAACCAAATAGTTTTGCTATTAGTTGCCTCATTTTTAGTGTAACTATCTTTAAAAGACATCGATTTGCCTTTAGAGTGAAAAAAAGGGGTTTAAATAATGGTTATCTCCCTTACTTTGTAAAAAAATCTTCCTCTGTTTAGTATAGGCGTATAAATTAAAATTGTTTATATCCTTACAACTAGATTTCATGTCTCCATTACTAAAGGTAGAATAAGATTGAATGGAATTAATGTAGGTAACATTTTCTGTATAGCCTGCTTTAAGTAAAGCAGAGTTATAAAATTCAGCCTTGTTGTTGAAAATGTCAACATTAGCAGATAACTTAGGCAATCTAAATGAAATATTCTTAACTAAGTTCTTGGTGATTACCCTAGAATGATTACTGAATTGGCTTAAGATTGGTCGATGGTTTGTGGTATGGGAAGTACGAATTATTGTGTA
>NW_026305837.1:0-1523 GCF_001194135.2 Octopus bimaculoides | reverse complement strand
CGAGAATTACTGGGTACACCAGCTAGTCTACTACATATGTGGAAAATCGGCATGTGTTTGTTTGTGGCGTTGTTAGCTAACTCCTCCTACATCGTTTTATTAATTTTGATGAAACTTGACACATGAGTAGAACTCATGCCTGAAAACCTCGTGACATACTTAGATTGTTGTAAAAATTGATAATACAGCTCCTGGAAGGGATCTTTATATCTACCTCATATAACTATTTTTTCTAAAACACCCAAGGGAAATAACCCATAGCACTTGCACAATATTTTTTTTAAACACTCAAGGAAAATGACCCACAGCACCTGCACTTACAGTTGTTAGTTTTTAGAGAAGCAATCAATATTTTATTCTCACAATCAGTGGACTTAATTCTGCATTTCACTACTCACAGTTTTCAGCTGCTAAACCTTATTATTGCACTTTCTTGATGCATGTACACTTTTAATGCCCATAACTCCGGAAATAACCCATTTCATTGTTTATGTTCGATTACTTTGAATATTGATTTTTTTGTGCGTCCAATTTCTAATTTTTGCAGACAATATCACTTTTATAATTTATTTGACACGTAAGTAGAACTCATGCCTGGAAACCTCGTGACATACTTAGATTATTGAAAAAAAATCGATAATTGGGCCCTTCGAAAAGATCCTTTTATCTACTACATATTACTTATATTTTATTTAAACAACCCAAGGGAAATAACCCATACCACCTGCAGTTTTTAGTGAAGCGATCAATATTTGATTCTCATGATCAGCTGATCTAATTCTGCCTTTCACTATTCAGTTTTGAACTGCTCAACATTATTATTGCACTTCCTTGATTTGAATCTTAAACCTTAAAGACTTCATTCATACATTTCTATACATACATACTTTTTGGAATGTCCATCACTCCGATAATTCTGCATTTTTACAGTTACACTTTTTCAATAACAGTAGATAAATTTTTTATTCCACAACGTATTTTTAGTGGCTTCATGCAGGCATAACATGGATTCGATCCTCGATAGCCAAATTTCTCCTAACACTTTAACAGCACTTTTCTCACAGTAAAACAATAGTTTTTCTGTGAATGACAGCAGTTATACATTTCCCAGATGCCTTCACTAAGCAGAATAATGTTTCTAGGCCATCAGGGGCTGGAATGGAGATAACAGACCTCCAACGAAATTATTTGTTCTCAACAATATGTCTATCCTTCTGGCTGCTTTTCGATAGTTATAAAAACAAGAACTCTGTAAGCTAAAGGCAGTTACTGAGAGTAACTGAGTGTGAACATTATTATTGCACTTTCTTCATTTCATTCTTAAACATTAAACACTTCATTCATATATTTATGTACATATATACTACATTTATATATTACCTTTAATAAATTAGCCTTCATAAAGTTCACCTTTAAAATGCCACGACAAGTCAGAGTACTTTCTCGCCAACTTCCGAAAACCTCTCTCGCCAACCTCCAGCTGAAAGTTTTTTGTACTTTTTCGCAACGGAAAATACACCTTT
>NW_026305835.1:2155-2491 GCF_001194135.2 Octopus bimaculoides | reverse complement strand
ACGTACGTATGTATGTATGTATTTCTGTGTATATTTATATATATATATATATGCATGTATGTATGGTATATATGTATGTTTGCATGTATGTATGTACGCATGTACTTATGTATGTATCTATATCCATGCATTTATGGACGTATATGTGTTTTTCTGTGTACGCGCATGCCCTCTGTCTTTATCTCTCTCGCTCACACACGCATGTATGTATATATATGCACATGGATAGATGCATGAGTGTATATCTATACGTATATCAACCTATATATATATACATATATATATACACTTATATATATATGCATATATTATATATATATATATATATATATATAT
>NW_026305835.1:0-769 GCF_001194135.2 Octopus bimaculoides | reverse complement strand
ATATATATATATATATATATATATACATATATACATATATACATACACACACGTATATAGATAGAAAGATAGATAAATAGATAAATAGATATAGAGAATATAGTTAAACAGATAGATATCTAGATATCTAGATATATGCATAATCCGTATATATCATGTGTGTGTGTATGTGTATATGTATATATGTATATAGAGAATGAAAGAAGGAAAGAGGGATTAACTGGAGGAAAAAGAGAGACAGTCAAGTTGTAAAAAATGAAAGAGAGATTGATAGGAGGAAACAGAGAGAAAGAGAGAGAGTGAGACTGAGAGTGAATGTGAGAATAAGAAATAGACAGAGATAGACAGTTACAAACTGACAGCAAGATAGACAGAGATGGTGGGGAAAGGAAGCGGTGAGAGTTGAAAAAGAACGATTGATGGAATAACCTGGAGTAAGGAGAGATAGGCAGCGATGAATAACTATGTGCAGTTTGATAGGGTTTAGCAGTAAGACTAGAATGGCGTGGAAGTATTGGAATAACAGAGATCCTCACCAATATTAGGCAGGAAATGAGGTTTTGAAATTACTGCAGGGAAATGTCTAGCTGCAATATTATGAAGGCGAGATTAGGTTTCAAATATAGATTGCATTTGACGAGACAGAAGTCTTTGTATATGTGTGGATGAATTAATGTGAATGTGTGTATATATATGTGTATGAAGCTATATATATCTATGCGTACATATCTATATAAATACAAGTGTACATCTGCATACATATATTTAT
>NW_026305834.1:0-216 GCF_001194135.2 Octopus bimaculoides | reverse complement strand
GATATGCATGGATGGACAGGTAGATATGTGTATCTGTCTTTATATTAAAGCATGATTTATATAAAATGCTTAATAGAATTTTTGATTGATCTTCACTTTAGACTTGGTAATTTTTAGCCAAAGATTCTCAGAACTGTATCATCTGAGAATGGATTATCCTTAAAAGAGATTTATTTGATAAAAACCATAGTAGCATAAATCTATTTATGGATAAAT
>NW_026305833.1:0-393 GCF_001194135.2 Octopus bimaculoides | reverse complement strand
ATCAACTGGAACCCTCGACGTCGTAAGCGACGGAGTGCCAACAACATGGAGTAAATAAAATCGTAACATAAACAATTAAATATAAGAAGCAATAATTTCTTTAAGCATGTGTTAATCCCCATGTACTCAGACTTTGTGGGCACCCTGTAGTGTGAAGGCTTTCATTTTGTACCACAGTTAGCAGCCCTCTAATTTCTGCTCTGAATCCCACGCATCTCAGCCTATTTGGGGATTTCACTTTGTCTATATCTTTTCTGTTCACCTTATTCCACTATTTGCCATGTCAGGGCATTTCTTGCCGTCGTTTTACCATTGCGTTCTTTAGTTCCGGTTTCAGTTCCCATTTTAGCTGCTTTACAGTTTGTTTGTTTTTTCTTTCGTTATCACTTCTTG
>NW_026305832.1:0-278 GCF_001194135.2 Octopus bimaculoides | reverse complement strand
GTGCCACCGGCACGAAGGCCAGTCAGGAGGTACTGGCAACAGCCACGTTCAAAATGGTGTATTTTACATGCCACCTTAACACGGGCCAGTCCAGCGGTACTGGCCACAAACTCGCTTGAATGTCTTTTCACATACCACTGGCACAAGTGCCAAGAAGGCGACGTTGGTAACAGTCACGCTCAAATGGTGCTATTTACATGCCCCGGCACGAAAGCCAGACACCTGGTTCTCTGGCAACGATCATGCTCGGACGGTGCTCTTAGTGATTTACTGGTACA
>NW_026305831.1:0-280 GCF_001194135.2 Octopus bimaculoides | reverse complement strand
ATTTCACTTGGCTTGATAGGCCTTCTTAAGCACAGCATATCACCAAAAGTCTCAGTCACTAGTTATTGTCTCTGAGGTCCAAATTTCGAAGATTATGCTTCACCACTTTATCTCATGTCTTCCTGGGTCTACCTCTTCCACAGTTAGAGATCAGCACTTCATTATACAGCTTTCCTCGCCCATACACATCAGATGACCATATCAGCATAGTCGTCTCTTTTGCACACCATATGCCTCTTATGCCCAACTTTTCTCTCAAGATGCTTACACTGTTGTACAT
>NW_026305830.1:0-211 GCF_001194135.2 Octopus bimaculoides | reverse complement strand
TGCGTGTGTGTTTGTATGTATGTATGTGTTTGTATGTATGTGTGTGTTTGAATGTATGCATGTATGTATGTATATAGGTATGTATGTAAGTATGTATGTATGTATGTATGTGTGTGTGTCTCTTCTATTTTTAATTATTAGAAATGTTTCATTGAGGAGCCGGTTTCCAACAAAGATACAAGACTCCATCTTTGAGATGTAGTTAACACAG
>NW_026305829.1:0-1666 GCF_001194135.2 Octopus bimaculoides | reverse complement strand
GTAGTACGTACGAATGAATTAACGTACGTACGTTCATAAGTGAGTATGTAGGAACGATCCAACAAACGAACGTACGTACGTTACTAAATACGACCGAATGAACGAAAGAAAGAACGAACGAACGTAAGTGCATAAGAATGACCGAATGTACGTACGTACGTCTGTACGTACGCGCGTACGTTCGTTACTTTGTTCGTTCGTTCGTACGTACATATGTACCTACGTACGTACGCTCATTCGGACGTACATACATACCTACGTTCGATCGTTCTTTCGTTCATTTGTTCGTTCGTACATACGTGCGTTCATTTCTTAGTTCGTTTGGTTTTTTTCGTATGTACATTCGTTCTTTCAATCTTTCGCTCGCTCGTTCGTTCGTACGTACGTACTTTATTTCGTTCTTTCGTTTCTTCGTTCGTTCGTTCAATCGTTCGTTCGTTCCTACGTACGTTCGTTCGTTTGTTCCGTCGAACGTACGCTTGTTCGTTCGTTCGTTCGTACGTATCGACCTACATTTGTTTGTTAATTCGTTTGTTCGATCGTTCGTTCCTTCTTTCGTTCAATCGTTCGTTGGTTAATTCTTTCGTTCGTTCGTTAGTTCGATCGTTCATTTGTTTGTTCGTTCCTTCGTTCTTACGTAGGTACTTATATACGTAGGTACTTATATACGTACATTCGTTCGTACGTACGTAATTACGTTCGTTCGTTTTTATGTTCTATCTTTCGTTCGTTCGATCATTCGTTCGTACTTACGTACGTACGTACCTTCGTTCGTTCGCTCTATCGTTCGTTCGTTCTTACGTACGTTAGTACGTACGTTCATTCGTTACTTCGTTCTTTCCTTCGTTCGTTCGTTCGATCGTTCGTACGTACGTATGTTCATTCATTCGTACGTACTTAAGCTCGTTCGTGCGTTCATTCTTACGTATGTACGTACATACGTTCAATCGTTCTTTCGTTCGTTTGTTCGTTCGTTCCTTAATTTCGTTCGTTAGTACGTACGGACGTACGTTAGGTCTTTCCTTCGTATGTACGTACGTTCGTTCGCTCATTCGATCGTTCCTACGTACGGATGTATGTACGTACGTTCGTTCGTTCGTTCGTTCGTACGTACGTTCGTTTGTTTTTTCGTTCGATCTTTCTGTCGTTTGCACATGCGTTCGTTCCTACGTACGTACATTTGTTTGTTCATTCGTTCATTCGTTTGTTCGTACATACGTTCTTTCGTTTGCTCGATCGTTGTCTCGTTCGTTCGTTCGTCCATTCTTTCGTTACTTCGTTCGTACTTTCGCTCGTTCGATTATTCGTTTGTTTGTTTCATTCGATCGTTCGTTCGTTCGTTCTTTCGTTCGTTCGTTCGTTCTTTCGTTCGTTCGTTTGTTTTGTTTGTCCGTACGTACATACGATCATTCGTTCGTTCGTTCGTTTGTTCGTTCGTTCCTTCACACGTACGTACGGACGTTTCTTCGTTCGTTCGTTATTTCGTACGTACGTACATTCTTTCGTTCAATTGTTCGTTCATTCTTTCGTACGTTCTTTCGTTCGTTCGTACGTACGTAATTACGTTCGTTCGTTAGTACGTTCTTTATTTCGTTCGTTCGATCGTTCTTTCTTACTTCGATCGTTCGTACATACCTACTTTCATTCATTCGTACGTACTTTCATT
>NW_026305828.1:0-584 GCF_001194135.2 Octopus bimaculoides | reverse complement strand
GCGGTATTGCTTGTGACGCACATGGTAATTCTTGAGGAGGGATAAGAAATCATTTGGCTGATTTAACACCACTCACAATACTCGTAAAATATATATCTGAAAAAAAAAAAATGTTATTCTGGTTATTATAACAAATTCGGTAACTTGGCGAAGTAGAAAGCCTCAGCGGTTCTTTCAATATAATAACAGGAATGTTATTCCATTCTTTCTAACAAGTTTCAAGATAATGTCCTTTTTTAACAGTCCTTGTATTCCTTCTATGCTTCTTCATCACTGTATCAACGTTGCACAACCTTTTAATTGCGTTAGTCAGTATTTATTCTACAGCCTATAACGTTACACTGTTAAAAAATATATAGTAATGTCAAATTAATTTATATCTTGCTACATACATCCTTCAGCAAATATTTTAAATTGATGTTACAACAACAGCATCTTCCTTTCTATACACTTGGTTCAACGTTCGTTTCAAAATTGTAAAATAAATTATTCTTGTATGAAAAATTGAATTGTGCCTTCTGAATTTTCTTGGGATTTCACTTTCTTCACCGCGACATTCATTCAATCGTGAATTTTATAACATT
>NW_026305827.1:0-308 GCF_001194135.2 Octopus bimaculoides | reverse complement strand
AATTTCGGGCCTTGTGCCAAGTGTAGAAAAGATTATTTTTTTTAATACGATGATTTAATGCTTCATAATGTTGTGTCAGTTGTGACGCTTCTATTTCGGCTTTTACCTTACTGATTCTGTACTCCCAACTCGTCCTCCATCACTTACTACTACTGCTGCTACCACTACTACTACTACTACTACTGTTGCTGCTACTACTACTACTGTTGTTGCTGCTGCTACTAATACTACTAGCAGCACCACCATTCTGACAGCTACCCCACCACCACCACTGTTTCTATCACCATCACCACCGTCACCACCACCAC
>NW_026305826.1:0-244 GCF_001194135.2 Octopus bimaculoides | reverse complement strand
TCTATCTATCTATCTATCTATCTATCTATCTATCACTCTATCTATCTATCACTCTATCTATCCACATAAATTAGTCGATTGTTGACTATTCTGTATTTTCGTCCGTCATTACTGATCCTGTTGACGTTTACACAAATTGGACCTGACTGCATTCGGATGTCATGAATCACGCTAATAGAACATGACAGCTCTCGTACAAATTGTCCCATATCAGAAGGGAGGATATATATATATATATATATAT
>NW_026305825.1:0-592 GCF_001194135.2 Octopus bimaculoides | reverse complement strand
TACTACTACTACTACTACTACTACTACTGCCACTGCTACTGTTGCTGTTGTAGTGACCTTGTCGTCAGTAGTGAGAAGACATTCCTATCATTCATTGTCACAGAATACAATAGTCAAAACGAGGTGAAGTTTGCAACAACCAGTTTTCGATGTCTTATTTATAAGTCGAAGACATCAGAACAACGCTGAGGGTTTCAATATAGATAAATGACTAAATAAATCCGTTGAGGGAAGGTATGAGATTCGTTTGAATAAATACAAAAGTATTTAAATATATATTGTTATATTTTGGGACGGACATTTTTTAAATATTTTTACCAAAGACACGCACTATATGTTCGTTCGTTCGTTCGTTCTTCTTCTTCTTCTTCTTCTTCTTCTTCTTCTTCTTCTTCTTCTTCTTCTTCTTCTTCTTCTTTATTGTTCTTATTTTAGTGTCCTTTGTCAGAAATCTTTCGTCACACCTCCTGTGACCTCTTCAGCAACTCTTCATACCACGTGTCTCCTCGTTTTCTTTTTAGTCCAGCAATACCTTCTCCTTCTTCCTCGATGCATCTCCATTGTGCCTTTCATATCTCAGTGCAACCCCCCC
>NW_026305824.1:0-232 GCF_001194135.2 Octopus bimaculoides | reverse complement strand
GTAGTGTGGTGATGGTGGTGATGGTAGTAGTGGTGACAGTGGTGGTGGCGCTGGTGGTGGTAGTGGTGGTGTTAATGCTAGTGGTGGTATTAGTGTTAGTGGTGGTGTTGGTGGTAGTGGTGATGGTCGTTGTGGTGTTGGTGGTAGCGTATTAGTGACGGGTAGTAGTAATGTCAATGGTATTTGTGAAGATGCTTGTGGTGATGGTGGTGGTGGTGGTATCGAAGGTGTC
>NW_026305822.1:0-223 GCF_001194135.2 Octopus bimaculoides | reverse complement strand
GGTGGTGGTGGTGGTGGTGGTAGTTGTGGTTGTGGTCGCGGTAGTGGTAGTGGTGACAGTGGTGTGAAGGTGTCAGAAGTTTCAGTGGCAGTGGTCTCAGTGGTTTTCTAAAAGTGTTGCCTACGATAATGGTTCTAGCGATATCAACGACTTTAGTATTTGATGCTGTTAGATTCGTTAATAATGTTAGCAGCAGCAGCAGTTGTAGAAGTAGCAGTAGCAG
>NW_026305821.1:0-223 GCF_001194135.2 Octopus bimaculoides | reverse complement strand
GAATGTCTCTCGTATATATATATACTATCGGTTACTTTACTTTACGCTTATGCAATAAGTCTTAAGTTAGTTAGAAATTCTCGATTTTATCAAAGCGATACTACTATCTTTACGCCTTTATCGTTTATATCTTATATTTCGTGTTCTTTATTGAAATAAAATTTTGCTCGGTATGATATACTCAATATTCTTAAACCGAATTTCGAAACTGTAATACATACAT
>NW_026305820.1:0-555 GCF_001194135.2 Octopus bimaculoides | reverse complement strand
TATATATATATACACATACATCATCATCATCATCTTCTTCTTAACATCTATTTTTCCATGCTTACATAGACCTGAACAAGTCGTCTTCAGTGCTCACCATGTTACCACTCACCACAGTCCTATGTCATATTTCTGTCTGGCATCTTGCTACCTGAGATCATTCTTCACCACTTGTCTTTTCTTCCTCAGTTAACTTCCATTTACTTCACTTGACAATTCTTCAGCTAACTGCCATCATCCTTCATATGTTTATGAATGTAGTCTCTTCTCATGCATCTGATAACTAAATGCTCTTACACCCAGCTTTTCATTCAGCTCATTTATATTCTATCCAATCAGGCAGAATAACTATTCACACCTGGTGGAATGTACTCATCTAATTTCTTTCTAACCTTCACAAATCTCCTGCACTGAATGTCCATGTTTTGCTATGATGCAACATTACACTTTTGAACACCCCATTGTTAACTCATCCAGTTAAGTAACAGAAGTTATCAACTTCTTATAGAGAGCTTTCCAGGAATTAAAAGAATTTATGTCATAAGTGCTCTTATT
>NW_026305819.1:0-392 GCF_001194135.2 Octopus bimaculoides | reverse complement strand
CATGTGTGTATGGGGAGTGTCTGTATCGCCTATATACTCTGTTAATACGTATTCGTTTGTATTTGTTTTTATTTTTATTTATTTATTTGTTCATGTGTGTGTGTGTGTGTGTTTTTGTTATTTTGTGTTTAATTAAATTTTATATATATATATATATATATACAGATAGATAGATAGATAGATAGATAGATAGATAGATAGATAGATAGATAGATAGATAGATAGATAGATAGGTAGTTATGTGTATGTATATATACAAATATATACAGAGAGAGAGAGAGAGAGAGAGAGAGAGAGTGAGGGAGAGATAAATATATATATGTAAACCAGTGGTTATATATATGTATATATATATATATTTTAAAAAATAACGTCGACCACTAACGTGGACA
>NW_026305818.1:0-319 GCF_001194135.2 Octopus bimaculoides | reverse complement strand
CGACAGATGCACCTAAACCAGTTGATAAATATCCCATATTAGTGACAGGGGCAGTATCAATAAGGAAGGGTCATATTTTTTCCTCACTTGAACGTGAGTGTTCCGTTGGAACAAACTATAGTGCGGTAATATACCATGATAGAAATTCTAATATTGGTCTTTGGTGTATCATAAATATTACATCTTGATACGCAAATATGTATTTATACTTACATATACAAATAAATCTGTACCGCACATTGCGTATATATGTACATATATGTATAACTATGTACACATATATTTGCGTGTTAATATATATATATATATATATATATAT
>NW_026305817.1:0-289 GCF_001194135.2 Octopus bimaculoides | reverse complement strand
TTTTTTCTTTTTTTTTTTTCGTGGTCGTCTGCTATTCCAATAAGTACCCAGCCAAAGGTATGATCTGACATTACGTTATGCATGGATTCTATATCTTTCTTCTTTTGGTCTTCTTGTTTGTTTATTCATCATTTTATTTTATTATTCTGCGTGTATATTTTCCTTTCCTCACTTGCATATACATACATACATAATACATACATACATGCATTCACACACATATATATGTATATATATACATATACTTGTATATACATATATATATATATATGTATACACGCAATATATA
>NW_026305816.1:0-207 GCF_001194135.2 Octopus bimaculoides | reverse complement strand
TTCTTCATTATTGAACAGCTTCGCAAATTCTTTCTGTTTTGAATTTGAAGGTCTTTTTTAATATTTCTGCTTTAATTGCAGAATATGAAACTGGCTCGACAGGATTTAAGAATAAATCTCTAATTTCATACCTTAGAGCTGGAGGCAAATTACTCATCATTATATGATATTTTTGCTCTTCATTTGTTATTCGATTTGCCTTAAAGC
>NW_026305815.1:796-1526 GCF_001194135.2 Octopus bimaculoides | reverse complement strand
TGCTTTCGTCCGGTTTGCATCAAGAGAGTTGCAATAATATGAATGAGATGGGCTCGACTTTTCACAATACATGCATAAATAGGATAACGGTATTTATAATGATTTGTGTTTAATAACGAATATTAACTTCAATAAAAATGCATTGTAGTGTGTATATACAGAGTGCGGACGGTATTCGTTCGCATGATGACTGTCTCGGGAAAAAAAATTTGTATTTAAAAAAGTGTTTTTACGTTTTTAGATATATTCGTCAAATTTGGGTCATTTTCTCTTCATGACAAGTTCTGTCGATCTCACTCGATGCATCCTCCTTTGGTCTCGATGACAGCCCCTCAGCAACATTGGAACCGGCCACAGGCTTCCGTCACTATCTCCCGTTTTAGACCCCTGAAGGCCCTGATAATCCTGGGCCTCAGCTCATCTATTGTGTTGCAGCTGGATATGTTGGTCTCTCATTGCACCGCGCTCCACACAAAGAAAGTCGAAGAGTTGTACTCAGGCAAGTTGGGAGCCAAATGTCAGGCACTGTGTGATTTTCTGGCTGGTGTGACAGGGCGCAGAGTCTTCTTGCCACACGTACGGCCTCCCTGCAGCTACCTGATCGATCTCGAGCTTCACCACCTCGCTCAGAACACAGAGGTAAACTTCGGTGTTCAGTATGAGGCTCTTAGAGAAGAAGTGGGGTGGTGTGACGTCACCTTCACTGCTGACAACACCAAAGACCATGATT